>NW_023494796.1:4112486-4163844 GCF_904425465.1 Colossoma macropomum | reverse complement strand
GAAGAGGAACATGCTGCTGATGATTTGCAAGATCAGATGACACATAATGAGTCTGAAAAACGAGGTATGTGTCTGAAAAACTCACACAGACACAGACAGCAGATCACTGGATATGTAGTGTGAGAATTGAGAATTCCATTAACATCTAAGAGAGTAATAAAATGGAGGAAGGTGGAGCTGAGGAGGCTTCAGGTAGAGACGCTTGCATAGGAAGGCTGAAAAGGCAGACAAACCCTGTGAGCTAGAAGGTCAACACACAGAAAAGGACAAAAGGACACCGTTGAACCTGTGCTGAGACAATCATCACGAGCAGTTAAACCAAAAGAAGTTTTTACTTACCTGCACCCAGGCCAGCCAGTGTACCAACAGTGGAAACAAGGGGCTTATGCAGTGGTCAGTGATCCTAAGTATCAAGCAGGAACATACCTCACTGTACCTGGTGTATACTAATATCCAGGATTAGTAATTTTGAGTTCTTAGGATTTATTAGTAGGAAAGATGCCAGGATAGTGTAAGGGTTTGGAAATCTTGATAAAGATGCATCAACACCCTTATACTTTTTTTGTTTTTTTTTGTTATTCATATTGGGTTTTAAAAATGTTGAGCTAACTTCTTTATTTGTGTGCTTCTCTTTCATTCTTTTCTTTGGTTTGGGTTTTGTAATAAACTTCATGTCTTTTAAAAGCAGATCAGCTTGAGTAAAAAGGTACTAACATTAACTTTAGCATCAGCCTAACTAAGCTGCTATAGTGCTTTTACAGGGGTTCTCTGTGAGGGAAGGCTTTGCTGTTGTGTATGTGTTGTGTTCGAGTGCTGCTATAAGTGAAATACGCACATTGGATTGAATTACTGTCGTGTTAATGCTTATAAGTTGAGTCAAGAAGCACTTCAATTGCATTTGCACTTTAAACTGGTTTTAGTATTCCCTTTTACCCTGAAACTGTGAAATTTTATTATGGTTTACATGTGTTTCAGGGTTTTTATCACATTGGTATTCATTGCTTTGGTTTTCTTTTCTATTTTCCTTTCTTATATCTACTTATAAGCTGAGTTAAACAAGTTGGTTTATTAATTTAAATTGTTCTCTTTTTTTTGTCTATTCATGAGTTTGGGTATTTCAAATTGATATTTGTCTTTAGGCTTATCTCATTGAGAACATTGTTTGGTTGTTTGTTCATTTACTATTCCATTAGTGATTAATTGGGTTATTTAGTTAATTAGTAGTCTTTATTTCGTTTTTCATTTTCTATTGTTTTTGTGAGTATTTAATCAATAGGATTTATATGAATTCATATTCAAGTATTTAATTTGCTTTCGTATTTTTGTATGAATAAATTTGAACGCCAGAGGATTGCACACCAAAACGTTTGTCCGTTCTCTCTATTATTAAGGGAATCGGGCTTTGTACCATACCCTGGGTTTCCCCTAGGCCTGGGGTCTGTAACACTTACATGTGTTTCTATTTTAGTTTCCGCGATTGACCACAGCCGTCAATCGCTTTGCAACTAAACAATAATATTCACAGATTAATTTAGGCATGGCAGTGCGATGTATATGTCTTGGCTTACATGTGTTTCTGTTCTGGTACCCACGATTGTCTACTGCCATCGATCGCTTTGCCACTAAATAATAATATTCACAGATTAATTTAGGTGTGGTAGTGCGATGTATATGTCTTGGCTTATATGTGTTTCTATTTTAGTTTCCGCTGTTGTCCATAGCCGTCGATCGGTTTGCACTAAAAAAATAATATTCATAAATTAATTTAGAGGAGGTAGTGCAATGTGTTTGTCGTGGATTACATGTGTTTGTGTTTTATTTTCCGCTGTTGTCCACAGCCGTCGATCGCTTTGCAATAAAAAAAATAATAATAATATTCACAGATTAATTTAGGCATGGTAGTGCAATATATATGTCTTGACTTACATGTTTTGGTGTTTTAGTTCTCGCTATTGTCCACAGCCATCGATCGCTTTGCAACAAAAAAAATATTCACAGATTAAACTAGCTGTGGTAGTTTGATTTATATGTCTTGGCTTACAGGTATTTGTGTTGTATATGCAACTATTGTCCACAGCCGTTGCACCCTTTGCAACTAAAAATTTTTCACATATTTATTTAGGCGTGGTAGTGAGATGTATACGTCTTGGCTTACATGTGTTTCTGTTTTCGTTCCCGCTATTGGCCACAGCCGTCGATCGCTTTGCAATTTAAAAAAAAAATGAATGATATTCAAAGATTAATCTAGGCGTGGCAGTGCGATGTGTATGTCTTGGCTTACATGTTTCGTTGTTTTAGTTCCCACAATTGCCCACAGCCATTTATCGCTTTGCAACTAGAAACATAATCTTCAGAGATTAATTTAGGCGTGTAAGTGCGATGTACATGTCCTTACTTTCATTTTTTTATGCTTTAGATTCCGCTATTTTCCACAAATGTCATGCTTCGAACATGCATGGGAACTTCAGTGCTTGACTTGGACTCTGGTGCTTTTGCTTCAAGTGGACTTTCTTCCAGTGGCAAAACACTAAGGACATGATATAAGTCTTCAGTTTGACCTGACTGACCGTTTAAGGAATGCAGGAAATCGACATGATACAGCGCAGGTCTTCAAGTGAGTTAAATCATCATGAGAAAGTTGAGCCAACTGTATTTTTTAAATTTGCCTAACATTTTTTCAAGTTGGATTTTTTTACAGTGCACTACGCAATGTTCTCTGCTAGTTCTAGCTAATATGCTGGAAGAACACTCTGGAGACCTGATTGAGCCTAATTTAAACATCGTTACGTAGATCAAATAATTGTTCCATCTTTGGAATGTGGAGGTTGTACAGCTGTTCTTGCCACCAGCTGGAATGTTTGGTTTTGGTAAAACCAGCTGGAATCTGATATGTTAATAGGTATGTACACATTGAACAGTTCACCCTAAAAACGACTTTGCAGAATAACAATTAATTGAACTAGTTTTTGTGAACTTAAATAAATAGTTTGATTTAAAGAACGGTTCATTCAAAGTCTTTATTTGAGCAGAAATAGTTAATGTGCGAACCATTTTTACACTTTATAACATTTCAGCTTTTACAGGTTATAATGAGCCTTGAGTTTCAGTTAATTTCATGAGTTTTGTATCTCTGACACTTCTGTGTCTCTTTGGCTTTTTTCTCTTTTAAACTGAGTCCCATTCCTGCTCAGAGTGCAGCTCTGGAGTGCAGCATAATGTAAACTCTTTTCTTGCATCTTCGTAAGTGGCTGAAGAATTTAACATGAAATTAAGGTAATTATTAATTATTATCACTGTTAGTTATGAGTTATATTACAACAGGTAAGAGTACATTTATGTTTAGTGTAGGCCATTTAGAGCAGCATGGCAGGACCAGTCAGCTCCAGCCTGGTCTTAATTTTCAGTATTCTGATTTATTATTTTCTCTTTCTTATAATTTGGTGACCAAGTCACTCTTTTTTTCTGTTACAATATTTGTAGATTTTATTTTTTTCAAACTCCACTAGTCTGTACATTTTCTGAAATATGTACATAAGATGTTTTTTAAAAAAAGTACAAAAAAAATTTAATAAATGGCAACTGTAAAAACAATAAAACAGTGAATAATAAAGAATGCTCTAAATAAGCTCTGTACTAGAACAAGACAAAGAAAAATTACAGAAAGTAACTTTTACCAAGAAGGTAGACAATCTGGGGGCTTGTTTTGGTCAAACTGTAATCACATGCAGTATGAAATATGTACATTTCTGAATGGAAGCAAAACGGACTTTATTTTCAATTTGTCCACTTTAACCTTGTACAGTAAACAGGAAAGATCTTACACTCTGTATGCGTTAAAATGGTTGAATCCTGTCACTGAATCTGTGGTATATAATGTACGTTCTGATATCTGACTGTTCAGAGTTTCCAGCTAAAGAGTTTTGATCTCCTGTGCAGAAGGAACTGTCACCATCTTTCAGCTTTAGGCAGAATTCGGCTAGATGAATTTCCTGAAATTGTCTTTTTTTCTGGCTTTAGTTCAGTGAAATGTCCTCTTTTAAGGACTTTTTACACAAAGTCCACAAAAAGTGACATGGAGCAGATGTTTGCTCTGATAGATGAACAGCTTGAGCTCTGCTTTTCTGATCATATTTTTCAGATCTTTTGCATAGTTTTAATCAAGAAATGCAGAGACTGAATCAAGAGGATCATGAATCTGCACATCTTCAGCCAAACGTTCTGTAAAGCTCTCTTGTACAAAACAGCTCAGCAGTCACGATCATTACACTTTTGGCACAAGGCTGCTTTACTAAAACTGTCAAGAACAGCAGGAAGTTATTGTACATGGTAGTGTCCAAGATGGGAAGCAGAATAACAGGTCTGTGTACAGCAGAAACTCTCTATATTCAATGGCTTTCCATCAGTCCAGTTCAGTGAGTGCTCTGGGTTTCCTTACAAACTCACAAGGAATAACATTTCTTAAGTGTGTTAAAGAACTGGATAAACTCTTCACTGCTGATGTGCAGGAGAGACAGGGAGATTGAGTGTTTCTTTATGGGCGAATCAATATCAAAGTATAACCCCACTAACTCAACGCCCCTCATTTAACATGAAGTGGTGCCTTCCCTTTGCAAAGCCTTTGGCCACCATACTGCTACCTTTTCTGGTAGTATCCCACTTTAATGTTGTAATTATTATCGTAATATATTATCATCGAAATATTATGACTTTCTTCTCAAAATATTATGATTTTATTCTAAAAATGTGACTTTTGTCTCGAAATATTACGATTTTATTCTAAAGTCTACTATCTTTATTTATATTAGTGGCCCTAAAACACTTTGCGAGCGCTTTTATTATAGATTATGATGTCGGTAAGTTTACTGTTACATTAACATTTTACTACAACCTTAAAACTTGGAAAATAAGCACATGGTTGCTTGATAGTCAGCAATACTCAACCTTGCCAGAATTATTCTGTGTAAGCTGGCTGCAGCATGGTAACCCCTGCTGAATAAAGACCATCAGGATTAAAAAATGTTTTTTCTAATGGTTACCATTAGAGACCACTAGTTTCCAAGTAGAATAAGAAATGTATCTGGAATCAGTCACTAGGTCACCTGGTAAACCATTCCTTTACATTATCAACCCATCAAGAAAAGCTAAAACGCATTACAAACCCCCAAGAACCAACAGAAATTCTTAATGGTTTCTATGTTCTCTTTAGGGATGTTAATATTATAGTCCATTATTACACAATAATTTAAATGACGGCTGGTATGGGGAGCAGATTGCGAAGTACTGCTGAAAACACTGCTAATTGCTACCGTTATGATTCAGGCCGCAAGTTCAAGTCAGGGATCACAAAACCGCAGACAGAACTCTACAAATCACCAGAGACTATAGATTTACGCATATTTATTTTTAACTGCCAAATGTTGTTGACCACAGTATGAAATGCTGGTGGTTTTTGAATAATCACAGTCAATTTAGCTAAGTTATTGTTAGTGTTGGTATTGGTATAGCAACATGACACACTGCTTTTCAACATGACATCAGTGGTTTATAATGTGTAGGGAAGGAAATTGAGTAATTAGGTTATTGGCTTTTCCTCATCTGATGGATGTTAATTCTTTCTTTACACTTGCCATTTGATGGAATTCTTGATTTGTATTAGACTAGTTTTGTTTCATTTCACATTGAGCTTATATATTTTTTTTTCTTACAGAAATAAAGATGCCCAGTATAAAGTCTTCTCCTGCACTTTCCTACTCATCTTAAATGTGTTTCTGTAAACACAGCAGGACATTCCACCAAGAGGAAAGTTAAGCTGCTGTAACTAGTGATATATATAATAATATGGCATCCAGAGACGTTCCAGGACTCAGGGGGCTTCATCTGGTACCCTCCACATGAAGACATCTAGCAGACAAGCACAGAAACACAGCAAGGAGAAAAATCACTACTGCTCAGAGTGTGGGAAGAGTTTTACTACACAGAGTAATCTCAAAGTACACCAGCACATCCACACAGGAGAGAAATTATATCACTGCACAAAGTGTGGACAGAGTTTTACTGAACAGGGTACTCTCAAAAAGCACCAGCACATTCACACAGGAGAGAAACCGCATTACTGCTCAGAGTGTGGGAAGAATTTTACTACACAGGGTAGTCTCCAAATACACCAGCGCATCCACACCGGAGAGAAACCGTATCACTGCTCAGAGTGTGGACAGAGTTTTACTGCACAGAGTCATCTCAAAACACACCAGCGCGTCCACACAGGAGAGAAACCGTATCACTGCTCAGAGTGTGGGAAGAGTTTTTCTAAACAGAGTAGTCTCCAAATACACCAGTGCATTCACACCGGAGAGAAACCATATCACTGCTCAGAGTGTGGGAAGTGTTTTTCTGAACAGAGTAGTCTCAAAAGACACCAGCGCGTCCACACAGGAGAGAAACCGTATCACTGCTCAGAGTGTGGGACAGAGTTTCAAACATTTTAACACTGTTAGGACCCACAAGTGCACTAAGGGCAGTTTTGGAAATGGCCAGTAATGACCAATAATCATAACACATAACACCATTACCATAGCATCTCTCAAGAGTTAAAGTCTGCAGGAAATTAATCTCTCAAATTAATATTTACTCAGAACTACCTCTAAACACAAGAACCCTTTATGATGACAAGTTCAAGAATCATGCCCAAGCTGAGAAATGGTTTTTATAAGAGACTTGTGTCCACAGTGCCATCCAGTGACTGAATTCAGAACTGAATCTCAGACTTTCAGACGACTTGTGTTTTGGTTAAATATCAATTATTCTACAAAGAGTTTTCTGTGTCATTTGTCATAATTGTTACTCTCAATCAGAAATTGCCATAAGCTTAACGAAGAGCTAGTTATAATGTTGAAATGCATGGTTTTATTTTTTTTCTTTATTTTTCTGTCTTTCCACTTTTTAAGTCTACAATAATCGTTTTCTATTAGTCAAGAGGAGGAGGCAGTTCTGTCCCTCAAAACTACTGTATTTGTTTTCTTCCAGCATTAATAGTGTAATCTTAATAATTCTTTTCTTTTGAAAGGTGTATTTGTTAATGTAAATGAAATGTATTTGCATAAGAAATGATATAGACTGTAGTAATATGATTGTCAGATAGTGTATCAGAATGGCTTTCCATGTATTATGTTTATGCTGAGTAGATTCAGGACCAAAGGAAAATAATTATATTCAGTGGATTGATGGTGAATTAAAAGCTATGTGTCCCTTATGAATTTCAAATGGCTTATTCATTAACCTCATATGCTAAAACCTATCAAACCCCTGTCTCTGCCCCAAAAGGAGTGGCTTGCATACAGTAGCATATAGGTAACCCCTATGTGTAGGCCATGATTCTGCTGCATGAAATTCTTTTAATTGATACAGAAGAAAAGACACTTACATAAGCACAAAATTACTGGGGAAGTCCCCAGCCATACACTTCACCTTTACAATGACCAGCTCGCAACACAAAACGCCCACGCAATAACCTCACTTCCCAACACAGGATAACACAAGTAACACATACACATACCTTTTAGACAGTACTACTAGATAATGGCGTTTTAACAATGTTTTAACACTTAACCCCTATTTTTGGAGGGCCCATGCCTCCCATGATCCTCTGGACTTCATAAGCTTCAAAGGGCCAGCAAAAGGTCGCTAGAATGTTTTAGTAAACTGAATTAGAGTATCTCTCAGATAAATTTCATGTATCTGACTCCTGTATGTATATCAGTCAAAATCCGTAATTTAATGCATATTTACTTTGTAATACATTATTTACTAGTTAATAAATAAATAAACCCTTTATTGAAGCTATCCTTTGTGTATGTGATGTCTAATTATTTTATCTCAGGCTGTGGTAAATGTTTTCAACGCTAGAAAAGCTTTATCCTGCTTTAGCTTATGAGCAGGGACGTCAATAGATACACTATATTGCCAAGCGTATTCGCTCGTCTGCCTTCACATGCATATGAACTTGAGTGACATCCCATTCTTAATCCATAGGGTTTAATATGATGTCGGCCCTACCTTTGCAGCTATAAGTGCTTCAACTGTTCTGGGAAGGCTTTCCACAAGGTTTAGGAGTGTGTTCACAGTCAACTGTCAGTGGTATTATAACAAAGTGGAAGCGATTGGGAATGACAGCAACTCAGCTACAGAGTGGTCGGCCACGTAAAATGACAGAGTGGGATCAGTGAATTCTGAGGTGCATAGTGCGCAGAGGTCGCCGACTTTCTACAGAGTCGATCACTACAGACCAGATTGATGTTCTGGCAGTGTTCTAATGGTGTTCAAAAGCTGTTCCCCAGGTGTTCTCATCGTGTTCTGATGTTCTAACGGTTTGGTGTATAAAGGTCTTTTGATTGGTGTACTTTTGGTGTTCTGGTGGTGTCGAAGTGGTCTAATAGTGTTCTGAAGGTATTCTGATTGACATTCTGGTGGTGTCCTAATTGTGTTCTAATGGTACTGTATTTGTAATCTGGTGTTATTCTAATTGTTTTCTGATGGCGTCTGGATTGTGATCTAATGATATTCTGATAGGGCTCTAATGGTGTTCTGGTGGTTTTCTAATATGTTCTGGTGTGATCTAATGGTGTTCTTATGGTGTTCTAAAAGTGTTCTGGGGAGGTGGTCATATTTTAATGGTATTCTAACAGTGTGCTGGTGGTGTTTTGACAGTGTTGTGATCATGTTCTGATAGTGTTCTAAAGAACACCACCAACAGTGTTCTGATTGATGGTGTTCTAATGGGGTTCTAATAATCGAATGGTGCTTTACTGGTGTTCTCATGGTGGTCTAATGATGTTCTGGTGGTGTTTTAATGTCGTTTTGAGGTTGTTTGGATAGATGCTCTGGCAGTGTTCTGTTGGTGGTTTGATGTACTGGTGGTGTTCTTATGGTGATCTGATGGAGGTATTGGTTATGATCTGACGGTGTTCTAATGATGTTCTGATGGTGTTCTAATGGTATTCTGGTGGAGCTCTGACCATGTTCTAATGGTGTTCCCGGTGGTGTGCTGATGGTGTTTGTAATGGTGTTCTGATTGATGTTCTAGGGATGTTCTGATATACTGACGGTTTTCTGGTGGCGTTCGTATTGATATACTGACAGTATCCTGGGGTGTTCTGATTGGTGTTCTAATAGTGTTGTGAAAGTGCTCAAACGGTCTTCTTATTTTGTATTTATGGTGATGTAATGGTGTTCTAGTGGTGTTCTGATTGATGTTCTAAAGGTGTTCTGATGGTGTTCTAAAGATATTGTTGTGATTTTCTTACAGCGTTCTTCTGGTGCTCTAATGGTGTTTTGATGGTTTACTAATGATGTGATGGCGTTCTAATGATATTCTGATGCTGTTCTAATGGTGTCGTGGCTCTATCCTCATGGTGCTCTGGTCGTGTTCTAATGGTGTTCTGGAGGTGTTCTGATTGATGTTCTTACATTGTTCTAATGGTTTTCTGGCAACATTCTGATTAATGGTCTCATGTTTTAATAGTTTTGAGGTAGTGTTCTTATGGTGCTCTAATGATGCTTTGATCGTATTCTAATGGTGTTGTGGTGGTGTTCTAAAGGTGTTCTTATTTTGTTCTGATGGAGATGTAATGATGTTCTAGTGGTGTTTTGATGGTGTTCAAGTGGTGTTCTGATGGTGTTCTAATGGTGTTCAGATTTTGTTTCAATTGTGATCTAATCATCTTCTGGTGATATGATTTATGTTCTGATGTTCTCAATATGTTCTAATGGTGTTCTGATGGTGTTCTTATTGATGTTCTGATGGTGCTCTTATTGATGTTCTGATGGTGTTCTAGGTTTGTTCAAGTTGATGGTCTGACTGTGTTTTAAAGGTGTTTTTGTGGAATATAGTCTCAAAAGTGACTACTTACACTCTTTGTTTAACACTATATCACAGGCCTCAACAGATGAGGTAGCTGCACATCAACCTTCTGGGTGGGGATTATGTGGCCCTGCCCAATCTATACCAAAGTCTTCATCAGTCTGAAACTCACAGAGGCAGGCTTATTACTCCATATTTTTGACAATGAAAGTATTAACCTGATTTGGAGATATGAAAATGTAAATGCCATGGTTTTGAAAAATGACGAGATGCTCAAAACACAGCTGCAGTCCTAAGACAGAGGTCAGGTTTGACACAGTTACGACGAGGAGTGCAGAGCAAGCTGCACCTGCAGCGTTACTGTACTGAGTCAGCTACCCAGATAGTAAGCATATATCTGCCCACTGGTTTGATAAGGTTGGAACCCCGCTGACTGTTTGCCACTGCTGTTCCACCTTCGGGCGACCCAGATTATTGTCCAGCATACAAGTTCTAATTAGATGTTAATCTTCCCAATAAGATTTTAAATGCACACAGTCTTTCATTTAAAAAAATAAACATAGGCTGGCTTTGGTACCTCATCAGCCCTCTGGTGTGCGGCAGATACGAGGCTTGATCGTCCCAAACGCCCCTCGGAGGAAGAGTATGGGTGGGCCACTGGCACAACAGAAAGCGTCTTCAAATCAGAGAATTCTTGGGTAGACTCCTGGCTATCGCTGCATGTTCTTGACGTATGTACCCTGGGGAATACTTGACTTGGACTCCGCCATCTTTGTTTCTTTGAGACTTTCTTCCAGCAGCAAAACATTGACAAAATGATATAAATCTTCATTTTGTCTTGACTGACCCTCTAAGAAATGTAACTTTTTTGATGTTTTAAGTGCACTTCAAACCAAAAATGACAATGATGAACTGGATGAAAATTGCCCAGGAAGGCAGGGTGTGAGTCCCATATGGTCTAGTGGTCGGGAAGTACGTATGGGAAGCTGTTTGACCAAAACATCTATTGGGCAACAGTCTGCATTGTGTCCAAGTGTTCTTGGGCATGATTTGGGTCATGACAGGCCCTAGTCCAGCTTAGATGCCTGTTGCAATTTAAGGGGAACATATTGACAAGATAAAATGCCAAAAAAGTGTTGCTAAGAGGACCTAAGAAATTTTCACGTGAGTGTGTATGGGAAAACAAACCTGACAAGCTGGTCTAGATCAAAGCAAGACATACAACTGACAAATAGACCTGCAACACTTAGTTCTGACACTCAGCATGTGTAAGTGATCTCTTATTTGCTTGCTTGTGAAAAGAGACAGGGTGCTTCAGAGATGCTTGATTGATTGCCTTAATTTAAAAAATAACTTAAAGAGGGTGGAGGGACAGATGAGGGGGACAGATAGTTAGTTCAGCACCAACATTCCCAGATTATCATAGGACTCTCTGTCCCAGATCTGCGCCTTTTTCTAACGGGAAAACGAATTAACCAAAGGCTCGACTAAACAGGTACGTTTTTAGCCTAGACTTAAAGATGGAGGCTGTGTCTGAGTCCCAAACACTGACTGGTAGGTTATTCCAAAGCTAGTGGGCGTTGTATGAAAAAGCTCTTCCCCCTGATGTAACTTTATTTATTCTAGGTACTATTAATATATATTAATAATAAATAATAAATATTAAGTTATAAATATTAAGTTAGTAGCTAAATACTAAAGTGCCCACCACTAATGTTACCTATATTTTCAATATTTTTTTTTTCTTTAAATGCAATGGCCTGTACGTGGGTCCAAACCTAAAGAGGAATTCTAAGCTATGAATTTTTCATAACTGCATAATTAAGTTACTTAATCACTTTTTTGCTAATATTAACATTACAGATAAAACTTCAAAGGAATATGTAAATTCACTGTTCATTTTGGATAGTAAATAAAATGGTTATATTTGTGATGTAGATACTGAGGTCCAGTCGTTCATGTCACCACCACTGTAAAGAAATCAGTGAGTCATTTTCTTTGCAGTTGACCATTGTGCATCAAACCTGAATGACTTTGTTTACATTTCAACCACTGAATTATGTAGAATTATGAAAACACTTTTACATATTTTAATAGTAATTTTGTTTTTTGTAGAGAATGGAGCCTAAATTTGGGAAGAGGTCTGATGGAAGTCTCAAGCTCTGACTCCAAGGCTGCTTTTGCAGTTAAGGAAGACAATACCAACAAGCTATGGTCCAGGGCCATTTCACCTGAGAAGGTCCAAGACTCAGTGAAAAAGACAGTCTTACGGTCTGGTGGAGACATAGGCAATGCTATTCACATTTTGGGTCAGCAGGAGCTCCAGTTTGGGGTTTTCCGGGGAAAGACCTACAAGTGGGTGGCTGAAAATGCTCTTGGTTGTGCTGGATACCTTGTTGCTGCCATGACTTAGGAGTTTTCTAAGGGGAAAGACTCTAGAAATCATGGAGAAAACAAGAGGGCTTTTCGGAAATATATAGATCACTTCCCTGAGGGCCGCTATGCTGTACAGATCAGGGTGGAGAACATGGCCTGCAAGAACATGCAATCTGCTGCCCAGGCCTCTGGCAGCATGCAATCTGCTGACCAGCTCTCCACCACTTCTGAGTCTGCAATTAGTCACACATATTTGGTTGGGAAAGGTAGCAAACCTGGAAAAATCTGTGACTCTTTTCTCCATCCAAGTTCAAACCTTGTAAGCATATAGTAAATAAATAAGAACTTCATGAAATCAGACAATTTGTCATCATTTGTACAGCATGCTTACTGTTTTGTTATTGTATTGTCTTATTGTTTTTTGTCAGCTGTTCCAGCTGCATCCCTTGTTTTGTTTGAGCCCACCCTACTTGACAACAGTGAACTGCTGATGGTGGCTGACCAGGTGGAATCAGAAGTGACATGTAAGTTTTATTTTCAGACGCATATAATTTGTTGTATAATTGCTCAATACATTGTTAACTCCATAACACCTTAGACAATTGCATACATAATATTTATTTATGTCCAGCCATACTTTTGTGTAGGCTATGTTCGTCTATGTAGGAATTAGTAATTTTATTAGCGTTTTAATGTTGTGTAGTTTCCTTGCATATAGGTTTTTGTAATTGATTTATTCAGGTTTGAACAATTGATTACATCTGTAATTAACCATGTGTTCATCATTCTTTCTGTCCCTCTCTCCAACTCTTTCTCTTTTTTTCTCTTTTTTCTGTATCTTTTAGAAAGCAGAATTTTCCTGTAGCCTGGAAACCCTCTCTCCCTTTAGTAGATCAGCAATGCATCACCAAGGCCTTTTCAGGTGGTCACGATGTGGAAACCAGAACTGGACCTTTCCGGATTGGACAGGATGTGGTGGTACCGCCCCCAACCTTCACTTTCTCCACTTTCATCAGCCTTCACTTTCTTTCTGGTATGCCGGCAATGGAGAGACACTTTGGACACAGCTTGTTCCTCTGGATGCCAAGGAAGCTTTGGCATGTGTGGCTGCTCTGTCCACACCCAGACTGCGGCAAGGAGGAGCTCACCTCTGCTGGAGTGGACCAGAGGATCAGGCAGGTGGTTGGTGTCCGCAGTTCATATTTTACAGCATCAGAATACCTTGCGTGCAAGAGCTGCAAGAGGTCATCAGCTGAAGCCAGAACATTGTCCCTCAGCTAGACATGGGCCATCATGTCCAGTTTCCCTGCCTCCTTACCTCCAGACTGGGATGTGACATCCAGAAGGGTGGCAGATGTGGCAGAGGCGTTTGGGCAACAGCAGCAGTCAAATCCAGAAACAGCTGGAAGAGCAGCTCTCAGAAGCTTGGCTGCAGAAACAGGTCCAGTTTCTCACTGACAGCAGAGAACTCATTAGAGCTGCACCATCTGGACTGATCACACCTGTTGCCCTGGGAGACCTGCCAGGGTTGCTTCCAGTCCCAAAGCATCGCTGGCAAATGCAGGTTTATGCTCACAATGTCCTGAACAGACTGCAAGAAATATAGGTCTCTATCACCTCCCAGTTTGAATGAATCCTGAAAATGGACTACCAAAAAATGAGTGAGGAAGATGGCAGGACAGAGTCGTTCAACAGCATCCTTGGAAACAAGCACGGACAGGTCATTATATCTATGGTCACAGCATCTGAAGGCATCATCAAGTGCTACCATGATGTGGGCGTGACACTTCTAGAGGGTTGTAAAACCTCATCAACCCTCTGGTTTGCGATGGATATGAGGCCTGCTCTTCTCTAACGGCCCTCGGAGGAAGTCGTCTCGACACAGAAAACGTCTGGTTTCACAGACTTCTTGGGTGGACTCCTGGCTGGCGCTGGGGGTTTTTCTGTTTTCCGATCTGTGGGAAGTCGCCCCCTTTGACACCAGCACCTGCAAAGAACAAAGATGCTAATCCTTAGCATTAGAGCCCACTCATTTCAGTGAGATTTGCTCAGGGGCATATGTACCCCAGGAAGTACTTGACTTGGACTCTTTGCTTCATGGGGACTTTCTTCCAGTGGCAAACCATTGAGGACACAGTATAAGTCTTCAGGTTGACCTGACTGACCATTTAAGGACTGGAGGAAATGGCATGATACAGGGCAGTTGGCGGATGGCACCATCCACAGCTTGGGCCTGAGATACATACTTTGCGCCCCAGCATGAGCAATGAAGAAAAGAGCAAGAAACAATGAACAAAAAACAACTTTTTTGATGTTTTAACTGCACCTCAAAACAGAAGATCAGAAAAATAAAAAATCACATCCTTCCATTCATTCCATGGTGTGTGAAATATGTGTAATTTTCTTTACATTTCTGAAAAATTACAATGATGACTTGGAAGAAACTGCCTGGAACGGCTGGGCATGAGTCCCATATGGCCTACTAGCTAGGATTCCCCTTTTTCACCCAGGCAATTCAGATTTGACTCCCGGCAGGCTAAGCTGTTTGACCAAAACATCTAACGGACAGCAGTCTACATTTTAGTGATTTTAAAATTAAAATAAAAAAATTCTGGTGCACATTAAACTGCAAGAAAGGAAAAATGAAGTGGTTCAGTCATGCAAAAAAGTTGTATCACCTAGAAACAAAGCATGGGCACAATCTTTATGGGTATCTCCCCGCCTTACAGCATTTTCTAGAGTCAAAGGCAGAAACCTTCCATCCCATCTGATGTGCTAAAACGTACAATACAATACAAACTAAATGGAGTCTGCTAATGGCTGTTTCTGTTAACTATTGCAGGAAAAAATCTATGTGTAGTTTTTCTACACTGGGTTTGATGTACTCTGTTATGTAGCTCCTTGTGTGAAAAGAATCAGTTGGACACTGCGGGGTCAGTTTGCTCAACAGCAGACTGACCCAGGTAATAGAACTCATGGAAAAAGGTTATATCAATTTGAAACTGTCAGTTGATGCAGCTCTTCTGCTATGAGACACTCATAAACTCAATATAGGTTGTTAAGTGACTTAAATAATCATGAGAAAGTTGGGCCATCTGTATCTTTTAAATTTGCCTAATATTTAAGGAGTTGGATTTTTTTTACAGTGCACTAAGTAGTGTTCTCTGCTGGTTCTACCTAATATGCTGGAACAACACTCTAGAGACGTAGATGTTTTGAACCTGAAAGAGCCTAAGTTAAAACAGTTTTAATTATTTTATTTTTTTTATGTACAAATTTTAAAAAGGAATAAAAATGAATGGCAACTATGAAAACAATAAAATAGTGAATAATAAAGAAAAAAAATCTTAGTGAATAATAGTGAATAATAAAGAAAAAAAAAATCACAGCAAGTAACTTCGTAACAGAAAGTTACCAAGAAGGTAGAGAATCTGGAGGCTCGTTTTGGTGAAACTGTAATCACATGCAATATGAAATATGTACAATTATGAATGGAAGCAAAACAGACTTTACCTTCAATTTGTCCACTTTAACCTTGTACAGTAAACAGAAAAGATGTTACACTCTGTATGTGTTAAAATTCAAGATTCAAGAGTTTTGTCAAATGCACAGCAGAAACAGGCAGTTGCACTGTACAATGAAATTCTTACTTTGCTGTTCCTCCATTCACTAATATAGTCTTATCTATCTATCTATCTATCTATCTATATAGATATATATAGATATATATATAGTATAAGAATATATTAAATACACTGAATAAGTATAAATACACTAAAAACAATAAAGTAAAAAAGTAGTTATATGTGCAAAGTTGAAAGAAAAATTAAAGTTACATGTGCGTATGTGCAAGTATGTAGAGCAGCTGTCTGTAAAGTGCATGTTGCAAGTCTGTGTAGTTTTGATCACACGCTGGAGAGCCTTTCTGTCCTGAGCAGTGCAGTTTCCATACCAGACCGTGATGGAGCTGGTAAGAACACCCTTGATCGTACTCCTGTAGAAGATGCTGAGAACATGCCAAATTTCCTCAGCCTTCTCAGAATGTACAGTCACTGCTGGGACTTCCTGATGGTGAGGTGTGTTGTGAGACCAGGTGAGATCCTCACTCATGTGAACGCCAAGGAATTTGAAGGTTTTCACCCTCTCCACCTCTGTCTCACCTATGTACAGGAGTGTGTGCAGCTCCCACTTCCTCCTTGGACCAACAATCATTTCCTTGGTCTTGTCTGCATTCAAGGAAAAATTGTTGTCATTACACCAGGCCACCAGCTCAGCCACCTCCTTTCTGTACGCTGTCTCTTCCCCACCAGTGATCAGTCCAATGACAGTAGTATCATCAGCAAACTTGATAATGCTGGTGTTGTTCTGGGAGGCCAAGCAGTCGTACGTGAAGAGTGTGTACAGAAGGGGGCTCAGCACACAGCCCCGAGGGACCCCTGTGCTCATTGTTCTTGTGCTGGATGTGCGGCTGCCGACTCTGAATGAATGGGGTCTGTCTGTTAGGAAGTTAGACGCCCAGTTGCAGAGGGTGGGTGTCAGTCTGAGAGTGAGGAGCTTTTCTGAGAGTTTGTGTGGGATGACCGTGTTAAATGCTGAGCTGTAGTCAATAAAGAGCATTCTGACATATGTGCCCTTGCCATCCAGGTGTGTGAGGGCTGTGTGAAGGGCAGTGTTCACTGCGTCGTCTGTGGACCGGTTACGCTGGTATGCAAACTGGAGAGGATCTATAGTGTTTGGAATGGTCTCCTGGATATGAGTCATGACTATCCTCTCGAAGCACTTCATCACAATTGGGGTGAGTGCACGGGGCGATAGTCATTTAGGCAGGTCACAACGCTTTCCTTTGGGAGGGGCACGATGGTGATAGTCTTGAAGCAGGATGGCACAAAAGCTTGCACGAGTGACAGATTGAATATGTCCACAAACACGTCAGCCAGTTCTGATGAGCAAATCCTGAGTGCACGCCCGGGGATGTTGTCTGGGCCGGCTGCTCTCCGTGAGTTTATTCTCTTCAAGTTCCTGTGCACATTAACTGATGTCATAGTGAGCAATGCGTTCTGTGTGCTCTCTTTGGCTGTAACGTCTCTCAGTCGGCCAGGGTTGAGGGCCTCGAAGCAAGCATAGAACTCATTCAACTATCTGTCTCTTAGCCTGTCTGATAGAACTACGCAGGTTGTATCTGGACCTTTTGTAGTCTTCAGCGTTGCCTGAGAGAAATGCAGCATGGTGAGCATGTAGCATGGACCCGAACTTCACCGTTTATCCAGGGTTTCTGGTTGGGGTATTTTATGCAGCGCTTTGTAGGGACAATGGTTTCAATGCAGCTGCTGATGTAGCCCATTACCCCAGAAACACAGTCCTCTAGATCAACAGTACAGTCCTCTCCCACAGCAGCAGTTCTGAACACATCCCAGTTTGTACTGTCAAAGCAGTCCTGAAGCACTAAATCAGTTTTTTCATTCCACACTTTGATAGTTTTACTCACTGGAAGTGCTTGCTTGAGGAGTTGTCTGTAGGCTGGGTAGAGGAACACGGAGATGTGGTCGGACTGTCTGAAGTGCGGCCGAGGCACAGCTCTGTAAGCCCCCCTCACGTTGCTGTAGACTTGGTTGAGTGTGTTGCTCTCCCTCATCGGAAAGCTCACATGCTGATGATATTTGGGGAGGACAGTTCTCAGGTTGCAGTGGTTGAAGTCAGCGGCAAAAATGAACATGGCGTCTGGGTGCGTGGTCTCTTGTTTACTAATGGCGTCATGCTGCAGCCCCAGCGCCGTGGCCGAGTTTGCACGTGGCGGGATGTAAACAGCCAGAATAAACACAGCGCTGAACTCTCTTGGCAGATAGATGGGTCTGCACCTCACCATCAGCAGTTCTAAGACAGCTGAACGGTGTTTTTCAACAGTCTTTACGTCTGAACACCACCTGTTGTTCACGTAGATGCAAACACCGCCGCCTTTGTTCTTCCCCGATGCTGCCGTGCTGTCCCCGCAGTGGCCGGAGTGCGTTTCTAACTGGATCGCTGATTCTGGGGTGCTGTCCGAGAGCCAGGTTTCCGTGAGAATAAGAGCACTCTCTGATCTCACAATGAGTTGTTATTCTGGTTCTCAGCTCATCCAGCTTGTTTTCGAGGGAGCGAACATTAGCCAGCAACAGGCTAGGTAGCAGTGGTTGCGTAGCCCTAGCCTTTAGCCTAGCTTGTAGCCCACCTCTCTTGCCCCACTTCCGCTATGGCCACTCCGCTTACCCGAGGGCAGTGCTGCTGGGCCTTGCCGGCTGGTCCTGGTGGAGTACGAGCGTAAAAGAAAGTTGAAGTCAGAAAGGCTAAAGGTAAGTTCATGATGAACTTTACCGATCTCCAGGAGTGCCTCTCTACTGTAAGTAACTGTTCCATAGGTATACTGTACATTTAAAATAAATACTAAAGTTAAAATAAATAATAAATAGCGTTGGTTGCAGGAGGAACACACAAAGACATCTGCCATGGTGGGCACCATCTTGCCAATGGTTGAATCCTGTTGCTGAATCTGTGGTATATAATGTACGTTCTGTTATCAGACTGTTCAGAGTTTCCAGCTAAAGAAATTTGATCTCCTCTACAGAATGAATTGTCACCATCTTTAAGCTTTAAGAATTCAGCTAGATGAATTTCCTGAAATTGTCTCTTTTCTGGCTCTGTTTCACTGAGATGTCCTCCTTTAAGGTCTTTTTACACAAAGTCCATATTACATGGAGCAGACATTTGCTCTGATAGATGAAAAGCTTGAGCTCTGCTTTTCTAATCATATTTTTCAGATCTTTTACATAGTTTTCATCAGGAAAAGCAGAGACTGAATCCAGAGGATCATGAATCTGCACATCTTCAGCCAAACGTTCTGTAAAGTTCTCTGAAATTGTACAAAACAGGTCAGCAGTCATGATCATTATACTTTTGGCACAAGGCTAGTTCACTAAAACTCTCAATCCTGTGAAGGCAGCAGGAGGTTATTGTGCACAGTAGTGTCCAAGATGGGAAGCAGAATAACAGGTCTGTGTACAGCATAAACTCTCTATATACCTTAACAAGCTTCAGTTAGTCCAGAACGCTGCAGCCAGAGTTCTCACCAAAACCAGGAAATTTGACCACATTAGCCCAATTTTGTGTACCTTACATTGGTATCCATTTATACTGTTTTGTGTCTGTGCTGTTATCCAGTGTCGACCAGAGGAGGATGGGTTACCCTTTTGAGTCTGGTTCCTCTCGAAGTTTCTTCCTCCTGTTGAGGGAGTTTTTCCTTGCCACTGTCGCCAAGGCTTGCTCACTGGGGGGTGTGAACCCGGATTCTCTGTAAAGCTGCTTTGTGACAACATCTGTTGTGAAAAGGCGCTATATAAATAAATTTGACTTGACTTGACTATATTCAGTGACTTCCCACAGACTAATCAGCCTTTCGGAAAACCCTCGCAGACATGAATGCGTGTAGTGTACAGGAAAGTTAGATATGAATCCTATACTAAGGCCAAGATATGGTGAGAACTGCAGTGATGGTCCTCATCTGTCATTTGTTCAAAAGAAACATCGGTTGTCAAGACAAAAGCTGTTTCTAGAGAACTCATTCGATAATGAAGGTGCCTCCCTCTTTGGGTACATTTGTCCCATCCATGGAATGTGTTGTGGCCCTTTGTGTTTGTTAAGAATGAACAGGCAGGTTTATCACAGCTGAGCAGAGTCTTAAGATCATTTTTCCTTTACAGAGGAATCTATAATCTTCTAGGTCAGCAGCAAAATTGCTCATGAATGGACTGTGTGATGTGGCTCTTGTTTTTCCACAAAAAATATCATAAATGGTGGAAGATGTGCAAAATTCAGTAACTTTCCTAATATTGGCCAGAAGTGCACTGTGGAACTTTTAAAAATCTGTAACCTTTTATTAGTAGACTTTTCCGTTTCTCAGTGAGAGACCACATTTCAACAGATGACTTTTCATTACTTCAAGAACTCCAGAATGAAAGTAGTGCCTCCTGCTGTCTGTCTGATATTATACCATCACTGTGTCCTTTAAACAGGTGTTCCATCTTCAGGGAGTTCTGGATGACGAAGGAACAAAATACTCAACAAAGCTGAAAGAGCTACAAGGGAGATACAAATACTTCATTACTTTACTTCAGTATTTCTGTCACTTAATTCCTGTTACTTTAAATCACTACATTTCAAAAGATCAGTCTGCACTTTTCACTCTGTACATTTTCAAAACAGGTTCATTACTTTACTTAAGTATCTATTTTATCTCTCTATATATGTATTGATGTATTTTATCTTTCCAAATCTTTGCTATGTGCTGTGAGTGTGATGGACCGTGTTTAAGCTCTGTTGTAGCTAACGGCAGGCTAGCGTCTGCATTCTGATCTCCCTTTTCTGACAGTTGTTTGTGGTGGAAGGTACAGGCTGTGTCAACTAATGTGGGAGGAGCATATTTTAGGGTGAATACGGGAGTCCCGTGTAATAGGGGTGTTACGGTGGGCCACGAGCACGGAGGCGGTGAAACTGGTGGAACTCCATGAGGACAGCGCGGTGTGTTTGGGGGAGACTCTGAAACGGAGACTCAGTCTGAGATTAAAGAGCTGTAAGTGCTGCTTTAAGCTGGTTTCAGTCCTTATATGTCGGTGTAACTGACTGATGAGGGTCTTTAAATGTCTGTTAGAGCCTCATTGATGGAAATGCTGCTCATCCTGCAGTGATTTAGAGGAGGAGCTGCTGTGATCGGGTTTGGGGAACTTATGTGTTTCTTCACGCTGTGTTTATTAATGTCTGCCGTCTGAAATATTCAGATAGTTAATGTAAGTATCTTAATTTGTGTGTTTGGGTGTCTCAGATGGTGCTTTGTAAATGGGCTGTGTGTCTGAGGAGCAGCAGATGTGGCTTTTCCCTTTCTGTGTATGATATGGAGGTGTTTTTATAAGAATACACAAAGCTTAAAGTGGGTTTATACACTGGCTGCAGCAGTTGATCATGTGATTACGTAATCATTTTTTTTGTATTTATGTGTAGGATATGAGTTATTATGTCACTGCTTAGTATTATAATGTTTTTAAAATGAGCGTTTATCCTGCAAATGACTCAACCAAACTAGTACTGGTGTTTTTATAATGACATGAATTCTATATATTCACTTTCAAATATTCTTTCTGTAGATTGTAAATTATATGAAATTCTTTGTATTTTAGGACCTTTTATTAATGAAGTGAACTTAAACACAAATAGACTTTACACTAATGTTAGCTCTTTATACTGAGCTGATGTCAGAGAAATTGTGTTATTGGTGGTTTTATTGTCTGTAGCATCAGCCTTTTAAAGACATGAGTACAAAATCTCTGGTAAATGTGACTCAGACAGCTGCTTTATGTTAGCTGGATAACAATTTGTTATCAATGGCTTTTAGCTAGTGTGGCTAAATATAAACAAAGTCTGTTGAATTCATCATCAAAAAGAGTCCAGTATATGTACAAATGTGGAGAATAAATAGTAGTTTATTATAGAACAGTATAAATGATCTGTGAATGTCTGGGTGGGGGGTGCAGGTTAATGCCTGGTAGATTAAGAGCTGGTAGGAGTGTCTATGGTGGGTGTTTGAGGTGGTCTGTTTAGAAGGGGGTGTAGTGTGAGAGCTGTGAATGTCTGGGTGGGGTGTGCAGATTAGGAAGAGTATGAGATTGTGTATAGCGAGAGTGTAAATAGGGTGTGAGGGGGCAGGTAGTCACATTCATGATGAAGTCATTCTTCCTGCAGATCCTTGTAGTTTTATCAGTAAACAGTACCTTAATACCAATACCAATAAATTCAGATTCAGTGGTTTTAGTAAAAAGATGTTGTTTTTTTTTTTTTATTCCAATTGTTTAATAGGGTACGTGCTTTGGTAGCAAACACGCAAAACTGAATAACTCTAAAAACAGTATTAAAATAACTATAGGCCTTAGTTAATTTCTGATGTAGTAGGTTTTTGATTAGTGCTGTAAAATGTAGTAGGGGTGTAAATTGCACAATTCATCATGATACGATCTTACATCGATTCTTTTAATCAACGATAGGATCATTTTTAATACTTGGAAAATTGCCACGATGCGATTCGGTACAGTACTGGTTTGTTTCAGCACGAGTCGATGTGATTCCACACAATCTGTTATATTTCTATGAGCTTACAAATGCAGACAAATCTGATTTGACCATTTTATTATTAAATGTCAAATACAGCAGTCATAAGCAGAAAACAACATAAACTAGAAAACAAATGCAATTAACATTGTGAAATGTGGTCGGCTAAACAAAGAGTTTTACTGTAAATCTGTACAGCACTAAAGCTACTTTGCTTATTACTATTGTTTAGTAGTAGTAAATGATGTGAATCAAGGATACCATTGAAAAAAACACTCAAGTAAGAAAAAAGTGAAATGACCCAAATACTTTCAAAAGAGTGATCAGTATTACGTCTGTCATCTCCTATTTCATTTGGAAGGATATGCGGCCCTATAGTGTAGTAGAAAATGAAAGCCTTCATGAACTTCTGCACATGCTGGAGCCGGAATACAACATTCCCTCTGGACAACACTTCAGTGAAAGCTGCATACCTAAACTGTATCAAGAAGTACAAGATGACATAAAATGCAGGGCGAACCGCAACACAACAGATGGCTGAACGTCGTGTACCATAGAAGCGTACATAACCATTACTTGTCATTTCATTGACTGTGACTGGCAAATTAAGAATTACGTTCTTCAAACATGCGTTTTGAACGCATACAGGAGTAAATATTGGGGCAGTGCTGAGAAAAGCATGTGAAGAGTGGAATTTACAAGACAAAAAACCTGCTCTTGTGACAGACAATTTTCTGCAACATGTCCATAGCCGGACAAGTGGCAAATCTGTCTCCTAGCAACACAGAAAGGCTTGAAATGTGCCAGTGCGGTACAGCTGTTTGGCACAAAGAGGTCTGTTTATCCCATAAAGCTGAAACATGGACTCGTCTGACCACAGCACACATTTACACTGTCTCTCAGACCGTCTGACATGAGCTCAGGCCCAGGGAACTCGGTAGTGTTTCTTCATAGATTTAGTGAATGGCTTTCTCCTTGTGTAACAGTGTTTCAAGTTGCATTTCTTGATCCAGTGGCGTACTCTGTTTAGTGATAACAGTTTACCAAAGTACCCCTGAGCCCATGTGGCTGTATTTAACACAGCAGCATCACAGTTTTTCATGCAGTGCCATCAAAGGGCTCCAAGGTCACACATATTCAACAGTCTGAGACTGAGGTTTCTCTGGATTTTGCAATTTAATGTAGGGTAGATGGTGAAAGACCCAAATTCTTAGCAGTCTTGTAAATGTTCTTTTTGAACTGCTTGAGGGTTCCGTCACAAAGTTTGTCACAAAGTGGTGATCCATGACCCACCTTCACTTGCAACTGCGGAGACTTTTTTGGAAGTTTATACCCAATCATGATACCTTCACCCTTGACTTCAATAAGTGTCCTTGTCTTTCATTTATTAATGCCTTTTCAGTCAGTGGAAGTTTATAAGGAGGAAGTATTGATATATTTTATATTGTTGTTTTGTTTTGTAACAGTTAATTACCTATAGTTTTGAAAGGGTCCATGACTGTGAAGTGTAAACACTCCAAGAGGTTTGAAGGAGCACAATTTATTATGCACTTAATTGTCTATACATAACTTGGAGTAAGGCCTAATAAGACGAATAAGCTCTGAGAAAAAAAAATACACATGTAGCAAAATTCTTATGTTTTATGTTTTTATGTCTTTAACCTTGTAAAGCAGAGGATCCAGTTACATTCAGTAAAAATATATGTAGGATGAAACATATTCAGTTTGGGACCACTTTGTTGACCACAGTATGAAATACAGTCAATTTAGCCAAGTTATTGGTATTATTGGTATTGGTATAGCAACATGACACACTGCTTTTCAACATGACATCAGTGGTTTATATGTGTAGTTAAGAAAATTAAGTAATTAGGTTATTGGCTTTTCCTCATCTGATGGATGTTAATTCTTTCTTTACATTTTCTGCCATTTGATGGAATTCTTGATTTGTATTAGACTAGTTTTGTTTCATTGCTGATTGAGCTTATATTTTCTTTTTTTTTCTTACAGAAATTAAACATGCGCAGTATGAAGTATTCATCTGCACTTTCCTACTCATCTTAAATGCGTTTCTGTAAACACAGCAGGACATTCCACCAAGAGGAAAGTTAAGCTGCTGAAACTGGTGATATATATAATAATATGGCATCCAGAAGACGTTCCAGGACTCAGGGGTCATCATCTGGTACCCTCCACGTGAACACATCTCACAGACAAGCACAGAAACACAGCAAGGAGAAAAATCACTACTGCTTGGAGTGTGGGAAGAGTTTTACTGCTCAGAGTGCTCTCAAAGTACACCAGCGCATCCACACAGGAGAGAAACCGTATCACTGCTCAGAGTGTGGAGAGACTTTTACTGTACACAGTGCTCTCAAAACACACCAGCGTATTCACACAGGAGAGAAACCGTATCACTGCACAGAGTGTGGACAGAGTTTTACTACACCGAGTAATCTCAAAGTACACCAGCGCATCCACACAGGAGAGAAACCGTATCACTGCTCAGAGTGTGGAAAGACTTTTACTGTAAAGAGTGCTCTCAAAACACACCAGCGCATCCACACAGGAGAGAAACCGTATCACTGCTCAGAGTGTGGAAAGACTTTTACTGTAAAGAGTGCTCTCAAAACACACAAGCGCATTCACACAGGAGAGAAGCCATATCAGTGCTCAGAGTGTGGGAAGACTTTTACTGTACCGAGTGCTCTCAAAACACACAAGCGCATTCACACAGGAGAGAAACCCTATTACTGCTCAGAGTGTGGGAAAGAGTTTTACTGCACAGAGTCATCTCCAAACACACCAGCGCATTCACACAGGAGAGAAACCTTATTACTGCTCAGAGTGTGGGAAGAGTTTTACTAAACAAAGTCATCTTCAAACACACCAGCACATTCACACAGGAGAGAAACCTTATTACTGCTCAGAGTGTGGAAAGAGTTTTACTAAACAAAATCATCTCAAAGTACACCAGCGCATTCACACCGGAGAGAAACCGTATCACTGCTCAGAGTGTGGGAAGAGTTTTACTGTACAGAGTCATCTCCAAACACACCAGCGCATCCACACAGGAGAGAAACCTTATTACTGCTCAGAGTGTGGCAAGAGTTTTACTAAACAAAATCATCTCAATGTACACCAGCGCATCCACACCGGAGAGAAACCGTATCACTGCTCAGAGTGTGGACAGAGTTTTAATCAACAGAGTCATTTCAAAACACACAAACGCATTCACACAGGAGAGAAACCATATCAGTGCTCAGAGTGTGGGAAGAGTTTTACTGTACAGAGTGCTCTCAAAACACACAAGCGCGTCCACACAGGAGAGAAACCGTATCATTGCTCAGAGTGTGGACAGAGTTTTAATCAACAGAGTAATCTCAAAATACACCAGCGCATCCACACAGGAGAGAAACCGTATCACTGCTCAGAGTGTGGGAAGAGTTTTAATCAACAGAGTAGTCTCAAAATACACCAGCGCGTACACACAGGAGAGAAACCGTATCACTGCTCAGAGTGTGGGAAAAGTTTCAAACATTTTAACACTGTAAAGACCCACAAGTGCACGAAGGGCAGTTTTGGAAATGGCCAGTAATGTCCAATGACTATAACACATCACAGCATTACCATAGCACATCTCAAGAGTTAAAGTCTGTAGGAAACAGTGGTTTCAGGCCTCATTTCAAGCTGTTTATGCGAAAAAACACCCACTGGGGTTTATACTGTTTTAAAAAAAACATAAAGCATAAAATGCTGAACACCAAGCCAAGCCTAAAGTTTGTACTCCGAATGGGAAGGTGTCATACTGCATATTTTCTCCCAAATGAGTTTCATTTGTATTATATGTGGATAACAACCGAGAAGCCCCACATTCAATTATAAGAGGCTTTTACTTTCTAATTTAGCAGATCTAAGCATGTATAGTATTTCTGATGCAGTGGTGGATGTTTTCACACACATTTGACCATGAGCTTGGCTCTTTATCCTTCTTTCTCAGCCTGCTATTTCTTTCTTTAATCTTTTTCAGCTTTTACGACAAATCTTCCCTTTTGTTTGAATCAAGTCAAGATATGATTGAAACCTCTCAAATCAATATTAACTCCGAACTACTCCTAAACATGAGAACCCTTTATGATGATGAGTTCAAGAATCATACCCATGCTACACTCCAAAGCTGAGAGATGTTCTTTTTTAAAAGACTGTTTCTATCTTGTGTCCACAGTGCCATCCAGTGACTGAATTCAGATCTGAATCTCAGACTTTCAGACGACTTGTGTTTTGGTTAAATATCAATTATTCTGCACGAAGAGTCGGGCGACACGGTGGCGCAGTAGGTAGCGCTGTCGCCTCACAGCAAGAATGGCCTGGGTTCAATTCCCGGCTGGGTGACCAGGGTACTTCCTGTGTGGTACTTCCATATTCTCCCCGTGTCTGCGTGGGTTTCCTCCAGGTACTCTGGTTTCTCCCACGGTCCAAAGACATGCAGTCAGGCCAATTGGATGTGCTAAATTGCCCCTAGGTGTGAGTGTGTGTGTGAATGTGTATGTCTGTCTGCCCTGCGATGGACTGCCGACCTGTCCAGGGTGTATCCTGCCTTCCGCCCAATGACAGCTGGGATAGGCTCCAGCACCCCACTGCGACCCAGAAGGATAAGCGGTTTAGATGATGGATGGATGCACGAAGAGTTCTCTCTGTCATTTGTCATAATTGTTACTCTCAATCAGAAATTGCCATAAGCTTAACGAAGAGCTATTTATAATGTTGAAATGCATGGTTTTATTTCTTTATTTTTCTGTCTTTCCACTTTTTAAGTCTACAGTAATTGTTTTCTGTTAGTCAGGAGGATGATGCAATTCTGTCCCCCAAAACTACTGTATTTGTTTTCTTCCAGCATTAATAGTGTAATCTTAATAATTATTTTCTTTTGAAAGGTATAGTTGTTAATGTAAGTGAAATGTGTTTGCATAAGAAATGATATAGACTGTAATAATATGATTGTCAGATTGTCTATCAGAATGGCTTTCCATGTATTATGTTTATGCTGAGTAGATTCAGGACCAAAGGAAAATAATTATATTCAGTGGATTGATGGGGAATTAAAAGCCATGCCTCCCTTATGAATTTCAAATGGCTTATTCATTAACCTGATATACTAAAACCTATCAAACACCTGTCTCCGCCCCAAAAGGAGTGGCTTGCATACAGTAGCATGTAGGTAACCCCTACATGTAGGCCATGATTCTGCTGCATGAAGTTCTTTTAATTGATACAACAAAAAAGACACTAACATAAGCACAAAATTACTGGGGAGGTCACCACCAGCCATACCCTTCACCCTCACAATAACCAGCCCGCAACACGAAACGCCCACGCAATTACCTCACTTCCCAACACAGGATAACACAAGTAACACATACACATACCTTTTAACTAATAGACAATGGTTTTTTAACAATGTTTTAACAATTAACCCCTATTTTTGGAGGGCCCCTGCCTCCCATGATCCTCTGGACTTCATGAGCTTCAAAGGGCCAGCAAAGGGTCGCTAGAATATTTTAGTAAACTGAATTAGAGTATCCCTCAGATGAATTTCATGTATCTGATTCCTATATGTATATAAGTAAAAATCCATCATTTAATGCATGTTTACCTTGTAATGCATTATTTACTAGTTCATGAATAAATAAACCCTTTATTGAAGCTATCCTTTGTGTATGTGATGTCTAGTTCAGGCTGTGGTAAATCTTTCCAACACTAGATAAGCTTTACCCTGCTTTAGCTTATGAGCAGGGACGTCTCTAGATTTTTAGGGCTAAGCTTTTACAAAAACATCCTCCTTTGTAATGGACTTAAAATTTCTGTTCATCATGAACTTTTAGGGTAGCCTATCAAACAAAGATATTAAAGTCATGCCATGCTATCTACTCTCAGATAAACTGCAGCTTAGGGGTCGGCACTACCGCGAATTCCTGCTGTTCCCCCCGATATAATGAGGGAAGCCCACCTCACCACCCGACAGGTCCCTGCTTATCTGCAGCTGGAGTATGACGAGCTGAAAAAGGCTGTCCTTCAGTTGTTTCAGTGGACTCCCAAACAACACAGACAGTAGTTCTGCTCGCTGATGCTGCAGGAGTTCCATGGGCCCTTTGCGTTTGCACAGCAGCTCTGTGACTTCTGCAGGCGATGGCTTCTGTCTGAGGAATGTGACTCTGAGAAAGTCCTTGACTTTGTGGTATTAGAGCAATTATTTGCTTTCTGCCATATTTCTGCCTACACAGCAGCCCTTCTCTCTCTCTTACCCTTCCTGCACCATGCTTTGGCCTCTAAACCCCTTTCTTGCACTCAAATCCACTGTAACCCTCCTGATTCTCCCCCTCCCATCTCTCTCAAACTCCTCCCAGCTATTCTCAACCTTCTGTATCTACACAGGTGGGACTGGCTGAGCCCACAAGAACTGGGGTGAAGCCTGGGCAGGTGTTGGTACTGCGGGGAGCCCATGCACTTCCAGGACCACAAGGAGGTCGGGACACTGGTCCGGGTTCCCACATCACCACACCACTTGCCCGACTGAATAGAGATGCACCATATACCAGAGTATTCAAGGGGGTGCACCTTGGTTGATTCTGGCTGTAATCAAACCACAGTTCACCAATACTTGATTCAAGACATGACATTAGAGAAAGCTTATTGTGTGAACATTCAGTGAGGGACATTCACTGGGATGTTAATGATTATCCACTTGTGCCATTCACTGTTGATTCCAGGGGTGAAAAGCATTGTGTTAAGATGGTATTAATTGGCCTCCATTTAATGGGTTAGTGAGAGAATTGTTAGAAAAGGGTCCCACAATAAGAAAAGGCATGGGACATTCATGACTTTACAGACAGGCATGCTTCCGGCTTCATCTGGGGCTGCACTGGGCAAGAGCACTCAAGAGACGGCTCTTTGGGAGTTGTGCCCTCGTGACTTCCCTCGGGGATTTCCCGCTGGAACAGTCACGTGACAGGACCCCAGAAAGTGCCATTGCACCTGCCTCCTTTAATTGAGGTTTCCTTTGAAAAAATTGATGTGAACCTCATAGATCCATTAAATAAAAGTGCACAAGGCGCACCGTTTTGTATTGGTTCTAGTGGATTATGCAGCACAAAACCTATGCCACGTTGGGAACCCAAAAGAGATCCTTGCTGATCAGGACACTACTTTCATCTCATGCAGTTTATGTGAAGTATAGGAATTGGGCATTAACTTGTTTCACACCATTGTTTACCACCCTGATGGTTTCCTAATGGCATTCTGTTGGTATTGTGGTGGTGTTCTAATTGATGTACTGGCGGTGTTCCTATGGTGTTCTGATGGTGTTGTGGCGTTCGGATGTTGTTTTAGTGGTGTTCTGTCAGTGTTCTGCTGGTGTTTTAATCGTGTCCTAATGATGTTCTGATGTTGTTCAAATGCAGTTCAGACTGATGTTCTGGCGGTGTTCTAATGGTGTTCAAAAGCTGTTCCCCAGGTGTTCTCATGGTGTTCTGATGATGCCCTGGTAGTGTTCTGATGTTCTAATGGTGTTTAAGTAGTGTGTAAAGGTCTTTTGATTGATGTACTTTTGGTGTTCTGGTGGTGTCCAAGTGGTCTAATAGTCTTCTAAAGGTGTTCTGATGGTGGTTTGGTGTACTGGTGGTGTTCTTATGGTGATCTGATGGATGTATTGGTTATGATCTGATGGTGTTCTAATGATGTTCTGATGGTGTTTTAATGGTATTCTTGTGGAGCTCTGACCATGTTCTAATGGTGTTCTGGTGGTGTGCTTATGATGTTTGTAATGGTGTTCTGATTGATGTTCTAGGGGTGTTCTGATATACTGACGGTGTTCTGGTGGTGTTCGTATTGATGTACTGACAGTATTCTGGGGTGTTCTGATTGATGTTCTAATGGTGTTCTGATGGTGTTCTAAGGGTGTTCTTGTGATTTTCTAACAGTGTTCTTCTGGTGCTCTAATGGTGTTTTGATGGTTTACTAATGGTTTTCTGATGGAGTCCTAATGATATTCTGATGGTGTTCTAATGGTGTTGTGGCTGTATCCTCATGGTGTTCTGGAGGTGTTCTGATTGATGTTCTGATTGTCTTCTGGGATCTGACTGATGTACTAACGGTATTCTGATGGTGTACTAACCGTGTTCTGGAGGTGTTCTGATTAATTTTCTTACATTGTTCTATTGGTTTTCGGGCAACATTCTGATTAATGTTCTCATGTTCTAACAGTTTTGAGGTAGTGTTCTTATGGTGTTCTAATGATGCTCTGATTGTATTCGAATGGTATTCTGTGAGTGTTCTGATCAATGTTCTGATATCATAATGGTTTTGTGGTGGTGTTCTAATAGTGTTCTTATTTTGTTCTGATGGAGATGTAATGATGTTCTAGTGGTGTTCTACTTGATGTTCTAATGGTGTTCAGATTTTGTTTGATTTTGTGATCTAATCATCTTCTGGTGATTTGATTTATGTTTGGATGTTCTCAATGTGTATGAAAGGTGGTCTTATTGATGATCTGATGGTGTTCTAGGCTTGTTCTAATTGATGGCCCAACTGGTTTTATTGTTGTTTTTGTGGAATATAGTCTCAAAAGTGACTACTTACACTCTTTGTTTAACACTACATCACAGGCTCATTTAAAACCAGTAAGTAACAGCCAGTAATGTGTTGACATGGTCAGCAGGAATAGTGGATTTTTTTTAACACACAAATAAATAAGATTTGTAACCATTGCCCATGGTTACATGGGCTCCATTGAGAATTTTTTGTGTAATGGCAGACTCTCGAGAGCCTTGAGACATGACTCAATGGTAATTTTAAGTGAAGAAGTGGCATTGTGAGTAACCACGTGTTACAAACTGTGGGGTTGCTACTACTGCTGCTGCTGTTTGCTTGTTTCTTTCATGTGTAGTCCTTATATTGGGAAATCAAAGGTTTCATGCTCAATGTAAGTACAAAAGGACATTTATACAAACGACAATGTGTTTATTGAAAAGTTTGATATTTTGATAATATTTGCTAAGTTTGATAATAAGTTTAATAAGAACATTGATGGTGTTTTGTTGTGTTGTAGAAGGACTTTATTTTACTGCCTTTTTGAACTGTTATGGGATGGATTACGGACAATGGAATGGAGGGTCACAGACCAAACGCTCTATCTCCTTTGATGTTGGACTTCTACATGGGTCTTAAGGACTAGGATCACTAACCACTTTACACAGACTTCGATTGATCATCTGTAGCTGTAGCCTGGGAAACAGCACCTTTTGGACTCAAGCTGCTCACTTGGTGAGATCAGTTCTTTATTTCCTTTCAAGCAGAGACTTAAACCCTGATTCAGACTCAAAGACAGTGGACAGTTCTCAATGGACAGTTCTTATTCAAAAGACTTCATGAATATAACACCGGATGATACCTGTTTGTATATTTTGTATACGTTATGGGTGTAAATACATACTTTGTGCACCCCTAAGGCTGTGATTCCATTTTGTGCAAAGTTACAAGCTGCTAGATAAGAGTCCCCTTCACATAAAATAATCAGACCCTTTTTCAAAGAGGTTTGTTACAGATTGAAGTTAACTGATTTTTCCAACTTTGTTATTACAGTACAACAACAAAATAAATGAATAAATAAACAACGAACACAAGCTGAACCAAGTATTTTCTAAGTAACTACTGGTCTAAGAATATCTTTGAGGGCATCTACAGTTTGTAGATAGTGTCCAGTGGACTGAGAAAATGAAACATCTGAGTTTGGAAATGCGGCTAATTCTTCTTCGCTCAACAGATGAGGTAGCTGCACATCAGCTATGGCAGAACCTTCTGGGTGGCTTATTATGCCACATTTTTGACAATGAAAGTATTAACCTGACTTGGAGATATGTAAATGTAAATCCCATGGCTTTGAAATGACAAGATGCTCAAAACACAGCGGCAGTCCTAAGACAGAGGTCAGGTTTGACACAGTTACGGCGAGGAGTGCAGAGCTAGCTGCACCTGCAGTGTTACTGTACTGAGTGAGCTACCCAGATAGTAAGCATATATAGGCCCACTGGCTTGATAAGATTAGAACCCCACTGATTGTTTGCCACTACTGCTCCACCTTCAGGTGACCCAGGTTACTGTCCAGTACACAAGCTCTAATTAGGTTTTATTCTTCCCAATAAGATTTTAAATGCACACAGTCTTTCATTTAAGAAAATAAACATAGGCTGGCTTTGGCACCTCATCAGCCCTCTGGTGTGCAGCAGATACAAGGCTTGATCGTCCCGAATGCCCCTCAGAGGAAGAGTATAGGTGGGCCACTGGCACAACAGAAAGTGTCTGACTTTAAATCAGAGAATTCTTGGGTGGACTCCTGGCTGTTGCTGTATGTTTTTTCGCTTGACGTTTGTACCCTGGGAAATACTTGACTTGAACTCCGTCATCTTTGTTTCTTGGGGACTTTCTTCCAGCAGCAAAACACTGACAAAATGATATAAATCTTCAGTTTGTGAGTCAAGTTACATTGTAACTTTTTTGATGTTTTAAGTGCATACAATCAGTGGAAAAAGAATGTGTCCAAAATCGTTCATTCCATGGCAATTGTGTGAAATATTCGTAATTTACTCTATGTTTCCAAAGAATGACAATGATGAACTGACTGAAAATTGCTCAAGAAGGCAGGGTGTACCATATGGTCTAGTGGTCAGCATTCCTGGTTTCATCCGAGTATGAATGGGAAGCTGTTTGACCATAATGTCTATCGGGCAACAGTCTGCATTGTGTCCAAGTGTTCTTGGGCATGTTTTGGGTCATGACAGGCCTTTTGCTAGTCCAGCTTAGACGCCTGTTGCAATTTAAGGGAGTCATGTTGACAAGATAAAATGCCAAATAAGTGTTGCTAGAAGGTAAGAGGACCTAAGAAATTTTCACATGAGTGTGTATGGGAAAACAAACATGACGAGCTGGTCTAGATCAAAGCGAGACATGCAACTGACAAATAGACCTGCAACACTTAGTTCTGACACTCAGCATGTGTAAGTGATCTCTTATTTGCTTGCTTGTGAGAAGAGACAGTGCTTCAGAGATGCTTGATTGATTGCCTTAATTTTCCCCATGTATTACTTGACAAGTGCTTCTTTGGTTTACCCTGCATGTATCCCTCTCCTGGTGTGGTTAGTAGAATGCTGCTGCCACCAGGCAAAGCAGTTGGCTGTGGGCAGCCAGAGTCATGACAAACTGGCAGCTTTAGGCAGGGTGACCATTTTTCTGAAATATGTGAGATTAATAAGTTAGTAGCTAAATACTAAAGTGCCCACCACTAATGTTAGCTATATTTTCAGTATTTTTTTCTTAAAATGCAATGGCCTGTATGTGAGTCCAAACCTAAAGAGGAATTCTAAGCTATCAATTTTTCATACATGAATAATTAAGTTACTTAATCACTTTTTTACTAATATTAACATTACAGATAAAACTTGGGAGGAATATGTAAGTTCACTGTTCATTTTGGATAGTAAATAAAATGTTTATATTTGTGATGTAGATATTGGCAATGCTATTCACATTTTGGGTCAGCATGATCTGCCATGACAAAGGAGTTTTATAAGGGGGAAAGACTCTAGAAATCATGGAGAAAACAAGAGGGCTTTCCGGAAATACATAGAGCACTTCCCTGAGGGCCGTTATGCTGTACAGATCATGCTGGAGAACATGGCCTGCAAGAGCACGCAATCTGCTGCCCAGCTCTCTGGCACCATGCAATCTGCTGCCCAGCTCTCCACCACTTCTGAGTCTGCCATTAGTCAACTGTCTTGTGGCCTCGTCCAACCCTCCATGACCTCCAGGCCTTCTACAGTTACAGTCTCCTCCCTGTCAAAGACAGAAACCCTGTCTGCTAATGGCTGTTTCTGTTAACTATTGCAGGAAAAAATCTATGTGTAGTTAATAAATAACGCTCCAGATAAGCACTGTACTAAAACAAGATCTGGAGGCTCATTTTGATTTTACCAATTTGTCCACTTTAACCTTGTACAGTAAACGGGAAAGATCTTACACTCTATATGCGTTAAAATGGTTGAATTCTGCCGCTGAATCTGTGTTACATAATGTACGTTCTGATATCTGACTGTTCAGAGTTTCCATCTTAAGAGATTCGATCTCCTGTGCAGAAGGAACTGTCACCATCTTTAAGCTTTAGGCAGAATTCAGCAAGATGAATTTCCTGAAATTGTCTCTTTTCTGGCTCTGGTTCACTGAGATGTCCTCTTTTAAGGTCTTTTTACACAAAGTCCATAGGACAGGGAACAGACGTTTGCTCTGATAGATGAACAGCTTGAGCTCTGCTTTTCTGATCATATTTTTCAGATCTTTTATGTAGTTTTCATGAGGAAAAGCAGAGACTGAATCCAGAGGATCATGAATCTGCACATCTTCAGCCAAACGTTCTGTAAAGCTGTCTGAAATTGTACAAAACAGGTCAGCAGTCATGATCATTACACTTTTGGCACAAGGCTAGTTCACTAAAACTGTCAATCCTGTTAAGAGCAGCGGGAAGTTATTGTACATGGTAGTGTCCAAGATGGGAAGCAGGATAACCGGTCTGTGTACAGCAGAAACTCTCTATATTCGGTGGCTTTCCATCAGTCCAGTGTTAAAGAACTGGATAAACTCTTCACAGGTTGGGAAGGCAAACGGACACTCATAGGCCCTTTTAACTACAGACTAAACAGCCTTTCAGAAAACCCTCGCAGACTTGAATGCATGTAGTGTACAGGAAAGTTAGATATGAATCCTTTACTGAGGCCAAGATATGGTGAGAACTGCAGTGATGGTCCTCATCTGTCATTTGTTCAAAAGAAGCATCGGTTGTCAAGACAAAAGCTGTTTCTAGAAATGCCATTCGATAATGAAGGTGCTTCTCTCTTTGGGTACATTTGTCCCATCCATGGAATGTGTTGTGGCCTTTTGTGTTTGTTAAGAATGAACAGGCAGGTTTATCACAGCTGAGCAGAGTCTTAGGGTAATTTTTTCCTAAAAAGAGGAATTCGTAATCCTCTAGATCAGCAGCAAAATTGCTCATGAATTGACTGTGTGATGTGGGTCTTGTTTTTCCACAAAAACTGCCGTCATAAATGATCATAATTAATAATCATAAATGGTGGAAGATGTGCAAAATGGAGTAACTTTCCCAATATTGGCCAGAAGTGCACTGTGGAACTTTTAAAAAGGGTTAATCTGTAACCTTTTATTTGTAGACTTTTCCTTTTCTCAGTGAGAGACCACATTTCAGCAGATGACTTTTCATTACTTCAAGAACTCCAGAATGAAAGTAGTGCCTCCTGCTGTCCGTCTGATGTTATACCATCACTGTGTCCTTTAAACAGGTGTTCCATCTTCAGGGATTTCTGGAGGATGAAGGAACAAAATACTCAACAAAGCTGAAAGAGCCACAAGGGAGATGCTGTACTGCTCTGCCCAGTTTTTAAGCCCCACCCAGTTTTAAGCTTGGTAACCAAAGGAGATTCACTGTGTTCTTCTTCTGTTTGAACAGCAGGAACCATTCTTTCATTCACCCCCCTTTAAAAAGGCATGGCTTTCACCTTCTTCATCTACATCTTCCTCCTCCATCTGTTCCTCTTCACCAATGTTGATTTCGCACACATGATTTTGACTGACGCGTCTGTAACTCCACACAGAAGATCCTCTGAACAGGCTACACTGCACTGCTTTTCTTCCTCTTCTTCTGCTATGAGAGCAGACCTGGTAGGCAACACAGCACAAGTACTTAATCACTGTACTGAAATGTTTACTAGTACTTCATTACTTATTTCTCACTTAATACTTTTTACTTTAAATCACTACATTTCAAAAGAAGAATCTGCACTTTTCACTCTGTACGTTTTCAAAACAAGCTCATTACTTAATTATCTATTTTATCTCTCTATATAGGTATTGATGTATTTTCTCTTTCCAAATCTTTTGTATGTGCTGTGAGTGTGATAAGCTGGTTTCAGTCCTTATATGTCGGTGTAACTGACTGACTGAATGTTTTTAAATGTCTGTTAGAGCCTCATTGATGGAAATGCTGCTCATCCTGCAGTGATTTAGAGGAGGAGCTGCTGTGATCAGGTTTTGGGGAACTTATGTGTGTCTTTACGCTGTGTTTATTAATGTCTGCCGTCTGAAATATTCAGACAGTTAGTGTAAATATCTTAATTTACGTGTGTTTGGGTGTCTCAGGTGGTGGTTTGTAAATGGGCTGTATGTCTGAGGAGCAGCAGATGTGGCTTTTCCCTTTATGTGTACGATATGGAGATGAAGAATACACAAAGCTTAAAGTGAGTTTATACACTGGCAGCAGCAGATGATCATGTGATTAAGTGATTATTCTTGTTTGCATTTATTTGTAGGATATGGATTTTTATGTCTGTGCTTAGTATTATAATCTTTTTTAAATAAGCATTTATCCTGTAGCTCATCACTCAACCAAACTAGTACTGGTGTTTTTATAATGACATGACTTGCATATATTGACTTTCAGATGTTCTTTCAGTAAATTGTGAATTATGTGAAATTCGCTGTATTTTAGGACCTTTCATTAATGAAGTGAACTTAAACACAAATAGACTTTACACTAATGTTAGCTCTTTATACTGAGCTGATGTCAGAGAAATTAGATTGATAGTGGTCTATTGTCTATGGCATCAGCCTTTTAAAGACATGAGTACAAAATCTCTGGTAAATGTTATTCAGACAGCTGCTTTATGTTAGCCGGATAACATTTTGTTATCAATGGCTTTTTGCTAGTGTGTTAAAAAAGTCTGTTAAATTCATCATCATCAAAAAGAGTCCATTATATGTACAAATGTGGAGAATAAATAGTAGTTTATTATAGAACAGTATAAATGATCTGTGAATGTCTGGGTGGGGGTGCAGGTCAGTGGCTGGTAGATTAAAAGCTGGTAAGACTGTCTATGGTGGGTGTTTGAGGTAGTCTGTTTAGAGGGGGGTGTAGTGTGAGAGCTGTGAATGGGTGGGGTGTGCAGGTCAATGGCTGGTAGATTAAGAGCTGGTAGGAGTGTCTATGGTGGGTGATGGAGGTGGTCTGTTTAGAGGGGGGTGTAGTGTGAGAGCTGTAAATGTCTGTGGAGGTACAGATTAGGGAGAGTATAAGATTGTGTATAGCGAGAGTGTGAATAGGGTGTGATGGGGCAGGTAGTCACATTCATGATGAAGTCATTCTTCCTACAGATCCTTGTAGTTTCATCAGTAAACAGTACTTCGGTATCAATAAGTTCAGATTCAGTGGTGTTTTAGGTAAAAAGATGTTTTGTTTTTTCCCAATTAGTTAATAGGGCCGTTACCATGGCAACAGCACAGAGTAGGTGCTTTGGTAGCAAACATGCAAAACTGAATAACTCTAAACACAGTTAAAATAACAGTAGGCCTTAGTTCATTTCTGATGTTGTGGGTCTTTGATTAGTGCTGTAATATGTAGGAATGTCTTTTAATGGTCAGAGAATTCTTGTCTAGAATAGTTAAGTGAGTAGAAGATGAAATTATTTTTGAAAGGCATAAAGTTCTTTTCAATGTTTTAACCAAGATCAGTGAATTATTCTACTGTGAGTGACACCTACACAAATATGACCTTCATGGAAGAGTCATCAGAAGAAAACATTTTCTGCATCCTCACCACAACGTTCAGCATCAGAAATTTGCAGGGGACCATCTAAACAAGACTAATGCATTTTGGAAATTAAATTAAAATGAAAACGTAAAGATAAAAAGGATGACTTCTGCAAAAGGATAATGATCCTAAACGTACTACAAAAACCACAGTGCAATCAAGAAGCACAAGCTGAAGGTTTTACAATGACCTAAACATCATCCAAAATCTGTGGATGGACCTCATAAGAGCAGGAGCAGTACATGCAAGACAGACAAAGAATCTTAAAGAGCTAGAAGGCTTTTAAAAGCAAGAATGGGTGAAAAACTCTTAAAAAGCTTTGAAAGACTGTGATGTTTGTCAAATGGGTACTGGCCAGGCAGGGTGCCTAAATTTTTCATCAAGACACTTTTCCTATTTTATTATTTTGATTCTGTATATTATACAGAAAAAGGTAATCTTGCTTAAAATATTAAAGAAATGTGTCATCTTTTAACTTTATGCCATGTGGAAATCAGATCATCTTTTATTCACTTCGCTTTTCATGTTTTTAGATACAGGAACCGATTTTGAACAGAGAATTAGGTATCACTTTAATAAAGGGTAAGTACTTAAAGCCATAGATGTATCTAGTCAGGTTCATACATATTTGGACAATGGCAATTTTTTGTCATTTTGCCTCTGTACACCCACCAAAATGGATTTGAAATGAAGCAGTCATGACTGGATTGAAGTTTAGACTTTTCTGTTTAATTCAAGTGCTTTAATAAAATTTTTGCATTAACATTTTATGAATCCCAGCCATTTTTACATAGTTTTTCCATTTTCACAGGCTCAAAAAGTAACAAACTATCATTATAAATACAAGGAATTATTTTATTATTTGTACACAAATACTTTCAACTGCTCTTCAGTCAACTGTCCAATTACTTCTGATGAGTGAAAATGGGGGGACTCTGTAATATTTCTGTATTTTTGCAAAACCTTATGAATTAAAACTGAAAGTCTTAACTTCAGTCACATCTTCACTGCTTCATTTCAGTTCTATTGTGGTGGTGTACAGAGGTGGTGAATCAACCATTTCATACCAAACCACTCTAACCACTTTACTGATGTCTTTATACTGATGTCACTCACCATTGCTGAAAAGTGTTCTACTGAACTGGAAAGACAGAACTCACATCTCCATAAGGCATTGGTTTGACGTCCTTACAGATCACTCCAACCTGGACCGACTTAGAAGAGATCTAAATAAATAATACTAAATCATTTGAGGAAACCTGCCGGTTGGGTGTTTGGAGGGTGGGGCTAATGGGTGGGTGGAGTACACAGCTTCACCACTACTTGTTATACGTCATACGATATCTACACTATCATAAACCATGACTGTAAATACACAAACACTTTCTAAGCTGCTCATCCTTCTGGGTCGCAGGGGGAGCTGGAGCCTATCCCAGCAGTGATTGGAAGGTGGAAGGCAGGATACACCCTGGACTGGTCACCAGTCATGACTGTAAATGGCAATAAAATAAAGGAAAAGAGTATTTGTCCCCTAAAGTGGGGTATGGTATTGTGGTGGATATTCGCCCAGGTTTAAATAACAAAACAGAAATCTGGATATTAATTAGGTAGCTGGCTAAGCAATCTAACTAATATTGATATTTATTATTCATTATATTTCTTAGTAACTAACAGTCTGCAATGATGACCAGACTGAGTGATTAGGTAACCAGATTCCTTGAACTCAGCTTTTATTTTGATAATTTAGTGTTTTCTTAAGATAATTTAGCTAACTGTCTACCAACTGACTAAATGTAGCTAACATTAGCAATCACTGCTAAATAATTGCTTTCTGGGTAGAAAGAAGAGTAGATTTATTACTAAGACCTCTAAACAGCTTATTGTTCAGCTTGTGGACTTTTTAATAACACAGACACTACAATGCTTGACTGATTAACTGGTTAAGTTAAATGATTAACTCTACAATAGTCAGTTTAGATAGAACCTTATAACTTTTTATTGAGGAAGGGTGCCCCTTGGGAAACAACAGAACTTATCGTACTACAGCCTAAATTATAAAAATAAATAACATCATTAGATAGGACACCCCCCCCAACCTTAAGAATAAACATTTTAAGGCTATTGCTCTGTCCTTAGCTTGGCATTTGCATTTTAGTCTCAGTTTTACACAGATTTGAGGAGTTTCACACGCAGATGTTTTATAAATCAAACCTGATTTGATTGTCAAAACAAGCGCAAGTCTATCTGATCCACCGATAACCTTCTGCTAAACCCGATGTACTGTCAAATGACATTATGATCTATTCAACTGAAATAAAATACTTCACCCACAAAGCTACAATTCAACAGAAGCTAGAAAGCATGCTACTGCAAGGAACAGCCTTTCTGCTTCTCAGAGAGCTGCTCTGCTTGCCTCGCCATCATTGATGCTCATGCAGTGCTCCACATTTTGGAGATGGACTGAGCCATGCTGCACAGCAGTCTGACTTTAATAGTGCACACTGACACCAGACTGAAAACACTGCAGGCAGTGTGTTCTGTTCATTATTTAAAATAATTTTGAACTGTTCAGTCTGATTAGTTTTTTCTTTATTTTTTTTCTTTTATATTGCCTTCGTTCTTTCTTGTGTGTGAGGGGGAGTGAAGAACAAGTTCTTTAGTTGTGTATATATATATATATATATACCTGTAGATAGGTATTTTTGTACGTACTTCTGCCTCTTTGTAATAGGCTTGATGGATTTATTAATAGCTGACAATTTTGATGAGCCTGTACATCATTCTCCTTTTCGTATTGTACCACCCTACAAACCACATAACCACATAACCACATAAAAAATAGGACATGTTGAAAAATGGAATAAAAACAAGAAAGTGATTTGTTAATTCCCTCTTGAGCCACTGGACAAAGGAAATCTGTCCAATGTTTTCACTCACCAACTTAATTGTCTTTTGCAAATACAAATAAATGAAGAATTTATTTGCAACACGCTCAACAAATGTTGGGAAAGAGGCATGTTTAATTGTTTGGGAACTGAGCAGACTAATAGTTGCAGCACTGCAAGTGGAATTCACAAGACTTCAGCTGCTCAACAGTCTGTGGTCGTCATTGTCTGATTCTCTTCTTCATCACGCACCTTACATTTTTAAATGGCGACAGATCTGGAGTGCTGACAAGCGAGTCAAACACACACTCCCTGTCTATGCAGCCACACTGTTGTAGCACATGCAGAATGAGGCCTGGCATCGCCTTGCTGAAATAATCATGGGTTTCCCCGGAGAAAAGTAAAATCCTGATAAACTTCTCTGGGTCAATGGTACCTCCACACATACAGAAGTCACCCACACCCTGGGTGAACTCAATGTTTTGCCGAACAAGCTGAAACATGGACGCATCTGATCACAGCACACATTTCCACTGTCTTTCAGACCATCTGAGATGAGCTCAAGCCCAGAGAACTTGGCAGCGTTTCTTGAATTGATGAATGCCTGTCTCTTTGCATGATAGAGTTTCAAGTTTTTTTTTTTAATTTCTTGATGCAGTGGCAGACAGTGTTAAGTGACAGCAGTTTTCAGTACTCCTGAGCTCTTGTGGCTATATTTAACATGCAGCATGACAGTTTATCGGGCAGTCCCATGTCTGGGTTCGAAAGTCACACTCAACAGTGGTTTCCAGCCTTGACCTACACAGACTGAGATTTCTCCAAATCCCTTGAATCTTTTTGCAATATAATGTATGGTAGATGGTGAAAAACCTAAACTGTTTGCAATTACCAAGTCACCTGCTTTTTGAGAAATGTTTCAAAAACAGTATAACTTTTTTTATAAACATTTCACTCACATTTTGTCTCTTTCCCAACTTTTTCAGTGTGTTGCAGGCAGTAAGTTCAAAATTAGTTTATAATTGTGAAATACAATCCAGTTAGTCAGCCAAAACATTAACAAATAATTTCTTTGTATGTTTGTCAGTTCACAGTTTAAAATAACTGCATATTTAAGACAGATTCTTATTTTTATTACATTTTAAAAATGTCCTGAATTTTTCAGAAATGGGGTTTGTACAAATACACAAAACCTAAATAATATTGTAGTGTGTGTGCCAAGGTTCTCAGTCAATGGTGGTAGTAGCCAAAATATTCATTTTTTGTTGTATTAGACCACAACACTTGATTCCAAAATGACAGATCTTCCTGCAGTTTTATGGCAGTTTGGTGAGGGCTTTGCTTTGCCTAACTGAACAGTCTACAAGTATTTTTAAAAGACATTTCTTAGTCTTCCAGATCTTGCCCCAGCTTCAATAGTTGTCCTTAACTTTAATTTCTTAATGCCATTTCAGATAGTGGAAGTTTATTAAAAGGAAGTGCTCAGATATACACTATCTTAAATTCTTTTGTAAGAGTCAGTTACCTATAGTTTCAGATGAGACCAATTTCTTATACTCTGAAATTATCTATACATGACTTGGATCAAGGCCTAATAAGACATTTAAGCTCTGAGAACTTACCAAAATAAAAACACATGTAGCAAAATTCTTATCTCGGCTCTTTAATGACCTTGTAAAGCAGACGATCCAATTCAGTGGAAAATGAAGGATGAAACATATCAAGTTCGGGATCACTTTGTTTACCACAATATGAAATGTCGGTGGTTGCTGAATGGTCCTAGTCATGTTAGCAAAGGAGAAATTTTAGCCCTGCAGTTTCCAATATCAGCATAGCAACATGACTTCAGTGGTCCGTGTGTGTATTTAAGGAGTTAGAGTTATTAGGTTATTGGCTTTTCCAAATCAGATGGAAGTTTATTCTTTCTTTACACTTTCTGTCAATTGATGTAATTCTTGGTTTCGATTAGACTAATTTATTTGCATTGCAAACTGTGTTTATATTTAATTTTTTTCTTCTTCTTCCAGAAAGAAGTTTCAAGTCTTCTCCTGCGCTTTCCTACTCAGCTTAAACGTGCTTCCTCAGACACCACAGGACATTCCACCAAGAGAACAGTTAAGTTGCTGAAACAGGTGGGATAAAAGAATATGGCATCAAGAAAACGTACTCAGCAAACATCATCTGGTACTCTTCACATGAACACATCTCACAGACAAACACAGAAACGCAGAAAGGAGAGAAATCACTACTGCTTGGAGTGTGGAAAGAGTTTTACTGTACTGACTGCTCTCAAAATACACCAGCGCATTCACACAGGAGAGAAACTGTATCACTGCTCAGAGCGTGGACACAGTTTTACTAAACAGAGTCATCTCAAAGACCACCAGAGGATTCACACAGGAGTAAAACCATATAACTGCTCAGAGTGTGGACAGAGTTTTAGTCAACAGAGTAATCTCCGACTACACAGCGCATTCACACAGGACAGAAACCATATCACTGCTCAGAGTCTGGGAAGGGTTTTACTCAAAAGAGTAATGTCAAAAAGCACCAGCGCCTTCACACAGGAGTAAAACCATATTACTGAGTGTGGGAAGAGTTTTACTGTACAGTGTCATCTCAAAAGACACCAACGCATTCACACAGGAGAGAAACCGTATCACTGCTCAGAGTGTGGGAAGAGTTTTACTATACAGAGTGCTCTCAAAACACACCAGCGCATCCACACAGGAGAGAAGCCATATCACTGCTCAGGGTGTAGGAAAAATTTCAGGCATTCAAAGACTGCAAAGACACACAAGTGCACTAAAAGCTGTAATGAGTGTAACCTTAACACATTCCAGGTGTAAACATCTTCTGTGATTTCAGGCCAGATTTCAGTCTGTTTTTGGGGAAAACCACCTCTTTAGTTTTACACTTAAACATAAGCATTATGTAAAAATTAAATGAAACATCAAACCAAGCCTAAAGCTCATACACCCACTGAGAATGTGTGGTACTGCATATTCTCCCCAAAATGTTTACACTGCCCCTGCTGTGGCAAACAATCCTAATTTAGTATATCTAAGATAGTATAGTGTTTCTGATGCAATGACAGATGCACCCCCCCAGGAATCGACAGCTCTCCCCTTGTGTTTAAATCAAGCTATCATCTCAAAATAAGATAAACACAGAAATACCCCAGAAGAAAAGAACTCTTTATGACGACCCATGACCCAGAGAGTTCAAGAATCATGCCCATGCTGTGCTCCAAAGACGATAAATAATTTATCATAAAAGACTCTGCTTCTGTCACATGTCCACAGTGCCATCCAGAGACTGAAGTGGAAACTGTCATATGTTTAAATTTTCAGGCTTTCAGATGACACATTTTGGCTAAATATCAATTATTGTAAGGGTTCTCTTTGTCAGTGGTCATGAATCTGTTGTTCCCTCTCATTAAAATTATCATAAGCTTAACTAAGATTTAGTCAGTTTTCATATAACTTTGAATTGCATATTTTTGATCTTCTTTATTATTTTTTGTTTAGAAGATTTAAGTTTACTTAATAGGCTGTTATGAATTGTGTAATCAATGTTTTTTTCTTTAGCATGAGTTAAATGTATTTGCATAAGAAATGATGCAGACTGTAGTAACATGATTGTCAATTTGCTAAATTGAATTTCCACGTATTATATTGCTCATCTGAATGTGAGTTATTAGAACTGTCATTGGTGTCCCTGCTGCTATACAAGTAAAGTATCTGAGACATGCTTTGTGTTATTGTCCTGCTGGAAGATCCAAACTGTGGCCAATATTAAGCTTCCTCGCTGAGATATGTTTTGATTTTATTTCTTCTGGGACTTGATGGAGTCTGAGATGCTTTGATCTGAATAAATTGTCCAGGGCCTTTGGAAGAACAACTGCCCACCAATGTTTACCACACCTATATTTTAGCGTTTCCCAGCTTTGATCCTACAGTACCCCTGGCAGGTATATTTTAGCATTTCCCAGCTTTGATCCTGCAGTCCCCCTGACAGGTATGTTTTTAGAGCCTCCCTTCTTTGATCCATAATAGGTCTGATCAACACTACGAATTCTGTTTGCTTGGACCAGGACTCCCCAGAATCTTCAAATCTGCAAAATTCACTTAGCATATTTGTCATTCAAAATGTTACCAGTCGTTACCAGAAAACAGTTTTCAATGTATAATTGTTAATTCCTGAAATCAGTCATATATTAAATGGAAGAGGTTATTATTTATAATTAAGTCTAATACACAGAAATTTCACTAGAGTGTCTCCAGGTTGTAGTGTGAGCTCTTCAGTCCAGCAGACAGTAGCTCCACTCCTGAATCTTTCAGGTCATTGTTACTGAGGTCCAACTCTTTAAGGGAGAAGTTTACTTTTTTTTAGAGCTGATAACAGTTTCTTTACAGGATGTTGTGGTGAGATTACACATAGCAATCTGCAAACACAGAGTAAATACAGAACACAGTGCATTTAAATGAGCAGAATGGAGTGACATTACTCTCCATGTGTTCATATATCTAGAAATAAATACAACAGATGATCATTTCAGTTTAATAAAATTACATTAATTATGCTGCTGATGGACTTGTATGATGTGCAGCTGAACTTTGATTAAGTGGAGTCTATTGATACTGCAAAATATTTGGTCACATCAACCTAAACATGTACTTTGTGTAGTAACAAGCAGTTTGACTAGTTTTATTCAAGTCAACTGCAAATATTATTGAATAGAAAATAAATTAATTTTTATTTGAACAAAAGTAATATTGTTCATCAATCTAACTCTCACAAAACACTAACTTCTACCACTATTTACAGTATAGTGTTTTTATCATGCAAAATGGCAATTTTCACCAAATGCTGACAACTTTCAATGTATGAATGTTCGTTCCTGAAAAACCAAATATTAAATATAAGAGCTTAACATTTATTATTAAATATCTACTTTGCTGCAAAACAGTGTGGATTCTTCAGCCAAGCAGACAGCAGCTCCATTCCTGAATCCTGAAGGTCATTGTTACTGAGGTTCTGCTCTTTGAGAGAAGAATTTACCAATTGTAGAGCAGATGACAGTTTTTCACAGGATCATGATGAGATTATATTCAGATAGTCTGTAAAGGCAGAATAAATACAGTACATGGTAAAGTTTAAATTGGGAATAAAAATGGAATGGTGTTACTCCATTTGTTACATTTTTTTGTTTTTATCTAGAAATAAGTACACAGATGTGTGTAGCAAAATATTTCTCTCATATTTGATATATAATCATTTTGCTGATGGACTGTTGGTATTATGCATACAGAATGCTTAATATTATTTAGCAGCTGAATAATATAGATAATATGAATAATTAGTTCACCCTTATAATACCCATTGTGTGCAGTAGATTAGAAAAACAAAATTCTTGGATAGATGCTGTTAATGTTATTTAAAATGTGTTATCTTATTCACAATAAGATATAATTCATTAAACTTTGGACACCAAACATGCCTTGATTGATAGACCCCTGGTAAACATTAGCAAAGCAGACTGTAAAAAGATTCTTTATTGCTTATTCTTTGATCTTTAATTCCAAATGTTAACAAAAATCTAACATTTATTAGAAGTACAATGATTAAAAAACTATATTGCATGATGAAATAGACATTTTTCTTTGAATTATATTCCATTTCATATTCTATGTTATAAAGTGAGTAAGAACACAAAATGTGAGCCATGACATTCTGTTTCACTTGCATATAAATATGAAGAGGCAATCAGATCAAATTATCTTAGTTATCCATCTCTATGAGAAAGACCAGAGAATACAGCAATGATATGTGACAAAAAGGTTGTTGCGCTGCATAAATCAGGAAATGACTACAAGAAAATAGTTAAACAGTTACTACAATGTCCATTTCCACTAGCAGGGCAATAATTATCAAGTTTAAAGCAGCTGGAGATGTTAAGAATGTACTGGTCAGAGTTTGAGTGGCCAAAGAATCTCCAAAGATCACAGTTAAGGAATTGCAGAATACGATCGGATGTCATGTACATAGCCAGAAGCTGTTTGGGAGGGTTGCCAGAAGAAAGCCTCTGCTATTAAGCACCAACAATCTCAAATGCCTACAGTTTGCCAGACATTACTGTAATTTTCATTGGTATCAAACTCAAGATTTTTAGCAATTAACACCAGAGGTGGGTTTGGCATAGATACAAAGGTAGCCATGCAGAAAAGAACCTCATCTCCTTTGAGTTTTGTTGTGGCAATCCCAGTCCCCTGACCTAAATCCTTTAGAAAACTTGTGGGATGAGTTGAGGAGGAAAATCCACAGTGTGGATCTGAGAATCTGAAGGATCTGGGGAAGTTCTGAACAGAGGAATGTTCTCAGATCCCTTGATATGTATTCTGTAGTCTCTTTACATCCTACAGAAGAAGACAGAGCTGTTATCTTTGCAGAGGGAGGCTGCTCAAAGTATTACAAGAAGGGGGGGCAACAATTGTGGCACAAATAGATTTGAGACAAATTATTTCATGTTAAGATTTATTTTTTTTCAATCAATGTACTTCAAATAAACGTTAGATTTGTGTTAATATTTTGAGTGAAAGATCAAATGGATAAGCAATAAAAATATTTTTTACAGCCTGTTGTGCTCTTGTTTATCAGAAGAACTAATATTTTTGGAGGGCATTGTAATTAAAAAAAGTGTATTTTTTGCAAAACCATTTGTTTAATATAGCAGGTAACTAATCCAGTAAATATGCTTGGATTTGCTCTGATCTTGATTCTGTAGTGAGGCAGCAAGGGCCAGGATGCATTTTTTAATACATCATAACAGCACCCTTTAAATAGCAAATTAATCATTAGATAATATGTTTTTTTAAATGTAAATTAATTATTACCCTTTTTCTTTTGCATATATAAATGCTGCCATTTTAACTCACTATTTACTTAGTGCATAATTATTATTGAATATGATATGGAATAAGACATATGTCTTAATTAAAGCCGGTCTACCCTGCAACCCATATGCTCACTATGCATGTTGCGTAGGGCCCCACAAATTACGCAAGGGCCCTTGTCTCAAGCCCCGCTCGCTTACTCCTCATAGGAGCACATTAGTTTAAAACAAGATAGTTATTATCTAGCCTCTCAGTCAATGTTTAGTTGCAACTCTGCACTAATGCAAACTTAAATACTGAATTTAGGACTGATATCCATTTGATGTACCGAACTGTTAAAAAGGGCCAGTGGATGTCAGAGCTGCATGCTGAAGCTGGGCAAGCAGGCAAGCGAGCAGGTGAGAGAGAGGTCGACCAGCAAGAGGCTGCAGACATCTGATGGAAGAGTGAGGATATGACTCTCCACTGAGTTAACTCTTCGACAGAGTTAAGTACCACTGGCTTTGCACAACTGGAAATTGCTGATGATGGTAGTGTTTTCTTTGTCCATTTAAGTGTGCCTTTGTGTTTCAAGGCAAGAGAGCATGTGAGGGAGAGAGGCTTTTGGTTGTGATGATCTGGGAGACAGAAGCCAACAGATTGCTTGAAGAAAGCGTGCTGAGGATGATGAAGGGTGAGAACGCTCACCCTCCTAAAGTTGTGTTCTGTCCTTTGTTGCAGAAGAGAAGATTGTGTTTTTAAACTGGTGTGGCACCAAATCATTTGCTTGCCTCCAGTATAATTGCCTCATACTTTTTCTGTTTGTCAAAGGGGAGTTTGATTCATTGTAGTGTTATTTTCCACTGAACTTAATGCTGGATACTTATGCAAGTTCTCTTTGTGTTTGATGTGGCAAGTGTGATTTATCCCTTGTTTGATTTTTGTTTTGAGTTCCAGTTGCATAGTAGCATATATGTTTGTGTGCAATGACAATTCACATGAAAAATAGGTCGTCAATGAATATTTTTTTATAAGCTTTCAATTGGGATTTTCAGTGAAAACTATTCATTAATGATATATTTTTCATGCCAAAAATGAGATGAGAACTAAATAAAAAGAACTGTGATAAGTGTATTACAATAAAAACTAGTCAATAATGTGAAAGACTGACAAATGGACAAATTATTTTTAATCCATTTATTCATCTTTTTTAATGGTACTGTCGGGACTAAGTGCGATTCCCACTCGCTCAGAGCCCCAACATAATCTGTTCTATAACTATATTTCAGTTCTTTAATAAATCTGATTGCTTGTTCTCATCATAAACGCAAAATAAAATAAAGTTCGGTCAAAAATAAAAGAAAGTTGAATAAAAGACTTCAGCCGTTGAGTTCTTTTGAAGGAAGGAAAAGGCCCTCTTCATTTATTGAGCTTCAGGTGGCAAGATGGCTCCCGGACAGCCAAATGCAAAGTACATTACAGAGACATCATTTTTTTATACCCTGTTTTGTTACCTCCTTCTCACCTTTTCCTATTTCACTTTGGTTCCCATTGTTTCCCATCCTTACACTTCAGTTGGAAACCCTTATTTCTGACCGCACATGTCCTTGATTTTTTTTTAAACTTGCATGCTCAGCTATCCTAAGCTGTCAACCCATCCTTTCAAGGTTTTTAATTAAATTTTGCCTTTTGTAACTGGTTCCAACACTGATACTGTCTGGTTCCCTATCAACTACTGTATTTTTCCCTAACAGCTTACCTCCCTTCTCACAGGCCAGTTTGTCCTTGCAACAAAGTACACTAGCTTCTAGAAGCTTCTGAAATTCAGGGACTCTCCATTGCGAAATCCCCTAACCTACACACAGCAAGGCCTATCCTTAGTGAGAGGATTAATATAGTGAGGCAAAAAAAGTATTTAGTCAGACACTGATTGTGCAAGTTCTCCTACTTAGAAAGATGAGAGAGGTCTGTAATTTTCATCATAGGTACACAGGAAAAATACTCTTTTTGTAGGATTTTTAAAGAATTTATTTGTAAATTATGGTGGAAAATAAGTATTTGGTCACCCACAAATAAGCAAGATTTCTGGCTCTCACAGACCTGTAACTTCTTCTTTAAGAAGCTCTTCTGTCCTCCACTCGTTACCTGTATTAATGGCACCTGTTTGACCTTGTTATCTGTATAAAAGACACCTGTCCACAGCCTCAAACAGTCAGACTCCAAACTCAACCATGGCCAAGACCAAAGAGCTGTCAAAGGACACCAGGAAGAAAACTGTAGACCTGCACCAGGCTGGGAAGAGTGAATCTACAATAGGCAAGCAGGTTGATGTGAATAAATCAACTGTGGGAGCAATTGTAAGAAAATGGAAGACATACAAGACCATTGATAATATCCCTCGATCTCGATCTAGGGCCCCACGCAAGATCTCATCCCGTGGGGTCAAAATGATCATGGGAACGGTGAGCAGAAATCCCAGAACTACACGGAGGGACCTGATGAATGACCTGCAGAGAGCTGGGACCAAAGTAACAAAGGCTACCATCAGTAACACACTACGCTGAGAGGGACTCAAATCCTGCAGTGCCAGGCGTGTCCCCCTGCTTAAGCCAGTACATGTCCATGCCCGTCTTAAGTTTGCCAGAGAGCTTATGGATGATCCAGAAGAGGATTGGGAGAATATCATGTGGTCAGATGAAACCAAAATAGAACTTTTTGGTAAAAACTCAACTCATCGTGTTTGGAGTAAGAAGAATGCTGAGTTGCATCCCAAGAACACCATACCTACTGTGAAGCATGGGGGTGGAAACATCATGCTTTGGGGCTGTTTTTCTGCAAAGGGGACAGGATGACTGATCCGTGTTAAGGGAAGAATGAACGGGGCCATGTACTGTGAGATTTTAAGCCAAAATCTCTTTCCATCAGTGAAAGCACTGAAGATGGAACGTCGCTGGGTCTTCCAGCATGACAATGATCCCAAACATACCGCTCAGGCAACGAAGGAGTGGCTCCGTAAAAAGCATTTCAAGGTCCTGGAGTGGCCTAGCCAGTCTCCAGACCCCAACCCCATAGAAAATTTGTGGAGGGAGTTGAAAGTCCGTGTTGCCCAGCGACAGCCCCAAAACATCACTGCTCTAGAGGAGATCTGCATGGAGGAATGGTCCAAAATACCAGCAACAGTGAAGCAAACCTGGTGAAGACTTACAGGAAACGTTTGACCTCTGTCATTGCCAACAAAGGTTATGTTACAAAGTATTGAGTTGAACTTTTGTTTTTGACCAAATACTTATTTTCCACCATAATTTACAAATAAATTCTTTAAAAATCCTACAAAGTGATTTCCTGGATTTTTTTTTTCTCATTTTGACTCTCATAGTTGAAGTGTACGTATGATGAAAATTACAGACCTCTCTCATCTTTCTAAGTAGGAGAACTTGCACAATCAGTGTCTGACTAAATACTTTTTTGCCCCACTGTACACTTTTGTCAATCAAATTTTAGTGTATGATTATGGATTTCTTATTGATTATAATAGTATATATAT
>NW_023494796.1:4093781-4112386 GCF_904425465.1 Colossoma macropomum | reverse complement strand
TGTGTGTGTGTGTCTCCATGCAATTCCCACCAGCCCATATCTTCCTAATTTCGGGAGGCCACCGTATCTCTTCACAGCTGCTGTCACTGCCGGCTGGAGCGGATTCAGCTCCTGTAGTGGAGAGTAGTCTGAGTGATGGGCGGCTGATAACAGGCGGTCTAATAACACAGGGATTAAGAAATGAGTGAATAAACAGAAACCCGGGAAGGATTTAAACCGTTACACGTCACATAAACGCAGCATTAAAACGTCCTTTAAAGGCAACATCGGCCCAAAAATGTCAACTTGGTGAAAAGCACATAAATAGTGGGGGTCAGTTAACAGGTCATTAGCATAATGCTAATCACTGTCCTGCCAGTGTCCGTCACCGGTTTACACCAGCACTGTCCAAACTGACTGTATTCATTTTATTAAAATGGAAAGAACACAATTCATCAGTCTTATAAGGATTATGAGTAAAAACTGTTCATCAGCATTAGGAAAAAATGAAAGGTGAGAAGAAAAAACAAAAAACAAAACAAGTAGACAAAAGAAGAAAGAAAGAAAAAGAGAAAGAAAGAAAAATGAAAAGGAAGAAGGAAAGAAATTGGGAGCACAAGAAAGCAAAGAAAGAAAGAAAGCAGAAAATAAAGAAAAAGAAATGGAAGCAAAATACGAAAGAAAGGAAAGAAGGAAAAAAAAGTAAATAAAGAAAAATGTTTCGAAATATTAAAGGGGCAAGAAAAAAAGAACATGAAACAAATGAAAAATAAAGACATGAAAAAGGAAAAAAGAAAATGAAAATGAAAATGAATGAGTCAAGCAAGAAAAAGTAGGGGATGAGCAAAAAAAATAAATGAAAAAAAAACAAAAGAAAAGAAAGACATGAAAAAGAAAGGATGAGCAAAAGAGGCTAGAAATATTACGGTAAAAACGAAAGAAAGAAACAAAAGTAAGAAATAATTGAAAGAGAGAAATTAAAGAAAGACAAGAAATGAAAGAAAACGAAAGAAATGGAGAAAATAATTGAAAGTAAAAAAGAAGAAAAGGCTAGAAATATTAGGGGACAAGAAAAAGGAACAAAAAGCAAAGACATGAAAGAATGAAAAGAAAAACAGAAACAAAGGAAAAGAAAGAAAGAAACAGGAAAGAGCTGAGAAGGAAAAAAGGAAAGAGTGAAATGGGTGAAAATCAAGAAATGAAAGAAAGAAAAGTGATGGAAAGTAAGAAAAATAACTGAAAGAGAGAAAGATATGAAAAGAAAGACAGAAACGAAAGAAAACATAAGGAAGAAAAGAACAAACAGAAGAAATGAAAGGATTCATTAAATAATTTAATAAAGATTTAAGGTGTCAGATGTTTATTATTGATCTCATATTGGAAATATAATTTAAACTGAGTATCGGCCCAGTTTGAGGCTCTGGCCACTTTATTAGAAACACCTCCCTTGTAGCTCCACTTTGCCGGCGATCAGTTTGACCCTGTAGATCATCTGGATCTGCACTGTTTGTTTTGGCTTCCACTGACCCTTCATCAGTGGTCAGTTTGACCATAGAGCCACTCTTACAGCTCACCTACCAACCTGGCGGCTTGGTCTTCTTATTGACGCAAATACAGTGCTATGACCAGGAGAGCTTCGCTGTATCTTACTAGATACTGCAGTGAAAAACATCCTGATCCCGTAACCTCCTCCAGCTCATGACCACAGGTGAGGGTCAGGGGATCCCGCTCTCAGGACAACTTGGAGACATAATCCCTCCAGCGGGCCCTAGGACGACCCCGGGGTCTCGTCCCAGCAGGCCGTGCCTGGTAAGCCCCCACTGGGAGGCGTCCAGGGGCATCTCATTCTTTCGGTCATTACCCACAGCTCTTCACTGCAGGTGAGGGTGGGGATGTAGACCGACCGGTAAGCAGAGAGCTCTCTTCAGCACTACAGTCTGTACAGTGACCGCATTTCTGTCCCAGCCTGCGGCCGATCTGACCATCCCTCTTCCCATCACTCGTCAACAAGACCCTGAGATACTTAAACTCCTCCACCTGGGGCAGCTCCTCTCCCCTTACCAGTAGGGGGCATGACATCATTTTCCCAGTTTAATTTCAGTGAAATCCAAATAAACTGAACTGAAATGTTTCAGTTTTATTCCATGAGTGATTGAACTTTATGTTGAGGTAACAAAGTCTGTGTTTGCTGGTTTTGCGCTGTTTGAATGGAAACGTGTGGCGTAACGGAATTACGTTCAAACAGTGATAAAGTGGTTCTGTACATTTTAGGGGTTGCAGTGTTTTTTGGGAGCGTATTTTGTTTATCAAAACTCGTCCCAGTGTTTTCCATAAACATCAGCTGTTATTCTTTTTACTCTTCATATCCAAAACTGTGACGAGCAGATATATGGATCAGGATCCAGATCAAGACTCCTTATTTAATCCGCAAGCTCTCAGGCACACGCAGCGCATGGTCAATCTGAGACCCCCACACTCAGCTTTTTATGAGAAATCCAATACGTTCCCACTCTATCGCCTCAGGCCTGGCAGAGTATAACATATCGAGTGATTCTCATGTTTTGATCCAGGTGGACAGAGAAATCCACTCATGGAGGTCTTTCACATCGGAAAAAAATGTGAAAATGATATTAAGCCTGAATCTCCACTGCAGAACCACCCCCCGCCCCCCCAACCCCAGCGGCCAGTTTTTAAGCAGATTACAGCTGCGCTCTGTAGGTCAGGCCGAGCCAAGCACATCTGCTTAATAAAGCAAAGAGTGACAAAACTAACACAGTTCCACCCGCTGACCAATCGGAGAAGAGGCGTTCCGAGACTTCCGAAGCCTCTGGCTGGAAGATAGATGCTCCTTATGATCGGGCGGCTGCGCTGGGATAAATGTGTGTGTGCTTTCCTGTTTGGTTGTGTTCTCAACCCTGTCGTGAGGACCACCGTCCGCTTCGTTGCTGAGCTAATGAAATATTGTTTCCCTGAAAGCAGCATTCCGAGTCTACGGTGCTGACCGCTTCCCCTAATGACCGCAGCCAGGGCCAGAGAGCGCTCAGCTTTTTCACACCTATAAGGGGGTCCATGCTCTGGAATTAGCATCCATCATACTGTAGGGGAACGAGGCTCTAGTGTTCGCAGATAATAATGAGGTGGGTTACATCAACTCTCAAACAATGGCCAGTAAGGCTCTCGCTTCACTGTTGGGACTAAAAAGTTTAGCTTGGATGCTGTGCTAAAACATAGTGCTGAGGCTTTTAGTGGAGTCCTAAAGATCTTTTACAGCCCAAATAACCAGTAAGCCTGTTATTTTGGCCACTGTAGTTGAGCAAGGCTGCAAGTGTGCGTTCTACCTTAGTTTTGGTGTAAGCTAGGTAATGTTGGGTGATGCTACTACTTCTGAAAAGCTAATTCAGTAATTAGGCTGTGCACTTTGTCACAAAACTTTCTTGAAGCTTTCTTAAGACCTTTCAAAGCTAATGACCATAAACCTTTTGTTTTGGCTACTATACTTGATCATACAAGCTAAAAGTCTTGCAAGTGTGCGTTCTACCTTAGTTTTGGTGATAGCTACGATGCTACCACTTCTGAAAAGCTAATTCAGTAACTAAGCCGTGCTAGCACTTTGTCATGACACTTCCTTGAGGCTTTCGTTTGACATCCTAAGATCTTTTAAAGCCCTTACTGACTGCAGACTGTGTAAACTAAAAGCTTCATGAGTAAAAATTGGGCTTACGTGCTACATTTGTTTGGTGCTAATTGGAAAGCTTCTACTTCTATTTCAGGAAGTACACTCTTAAAAATATGGTTCTTCAAGGTTTTTGTAGTAAAGAAATAGTTCTATATAAAACTATGAATGCTCAAAGAACCCTTTGCATGATTAAAGGGTTCTTTGCATTGTGAAACGTTTTTCAGATTGATGGAGAATAGACTGTAGATGGTTCTATACAGAACCTTTTTGTAATAGGTTATATATTGTGCCAAAAAGGGTTCCACTATTATTACAAGACACAGAACTCAGAAATCAGTATCAGCGCCAATGCTGGCACTTAAACGCAGTATTGGTGTCAGAAGTGGGAATAGTGATATCTATAACTGACACCATGAAGCAAAATGCGCCAGTGGACAGAACTTATGATAGCCTTTAGCCTCGATTTAGCCTTTAGCATAGCAACCTGCTAGCTGGGCTAGCATGTCCATTAGCCCTGCCTGTGGTGCACCTCCATCGGTCAGCTGGAAAAATGCTTAATGTCGCGGCTGACAGCGTGAACATCAGTGGTGAACTGACGCTCAGAGATGCAGCGCGAGTGAAATAACTTGCAACAACATTCGGCTCCGTTTTTGAGCCGGAGAAGCTGCTGTGTGCTGATGTGTAAAAACCACAGGTTTATCTGTTTACTGTTCAGCTCTGTTTTTAACTGTTTTACACCATAAACATGTTTTACATTTAATTAAGTTGTTAAATATGGTATTATTATTACTAATAATATAATAGTACATACAAAATATATATAGTAAATAAACAAAAATAGTTTTTGTTAGGCATCTAAAATGTATTATGTAAATGCCTTCTAGTAAAGCTGAGTGTGTTTTGTGGATTTTATGAGAATAAAATATTTTGAAAATGTAATTGAATATATATCAGAACCTATAGGTTAGATAGAGTTAGTATCGGTATCTGTACTCAGTATCGGCGTATCTTTAAGGATCAAGTTTCGGTATCAGAAGAGAAAAAGTGGTATCGGTGCATCTCCATCTCTATTAGACAGTGAAACCATCTGGGTTTAATCCGAAAGCTGAGGTGCTACTTATTTAAGAACTATGTTAACACACATCATTTATAGTGAGGTTTTCAGTTGGTTTCCTTAGAGTTAAAAAGGCCCTGAGGCTTTTCTGGCCTACTGGACATTCCTGCTCCAAATTAGCATCTATTAAACTGAGTGAGGTTCTGGTTGTTTACAGAGAGTAATGAGGCTTGACCAGCTCTTAAACAATGGCCAGGTAATTATTTGGCCTCCAGAGTCAGGCAGCACGGTTGATCATGTGAGCTAAAAGTGTTTGAAAAGCTAATTTAGGAACCACACCATGAACTGTGCTAACACACGTTGTCAAGACTGTTCACTGTTGATCTTACGAAACTCAGTGCATCATAAGATCTGAGATGGAGAAATTCCACAGAGCTACTCCTGATAAGCGATGATCTTCGTGACTTTCTGGGCTAAAAATATCTTGCAGTAAAGTAGCAAAGCAGCAGCGCTGAGTTTCAGCACTGCCTCGCTGATCTGTGTGATCTGCACAATCGCATCTCCGCAGCGCAAGCATTTTAAAGACAGCGCACTCTGGACGGAGCTGTAAGTGGTTCCTGATTAAGTGGATCCTATATGGAGCGCACTTGAAAAGCCGGCAGGCATAAACGGGCCTAATCCAATCTTTGTCCAGGATCAACTTGCCTAGTAATTGCAAATTGAAGCTCAATCTCTGCTAATTGGTTTTATGCTGTGGAGAGAAAAAAGACAGGACTATGAGGAAGAATCCTGCCTTTTCTTGACTCTTTTTCGTGTCTGTGTCTTTGTTTGCGGTCGATGGGAAAGGGTGCGTTGGGAAGTCAGATCGTGGTCAAGCCATCTATTGGCCAGTCTACTGGGCATAACTGGGTGGGTGCTCCAATATTCCTAATACGTTATAAACCTGTAGGTCTTTTTTGGGCCACACCCTATGGACCCTGTTGTGATTAGATGTGGTTTGGTGTGAAATGTGCCTTTATAGAGAAACTTACCGAGTCAGAATTATCCACCATTATAGTACTAGGGACCAGACGTCTAACGCACTGATTGGCTCTAAAAACAACATCCCATTAAGTTATTATACAAAATGGTTATGAATGTGTTGATTGATACCTGAGACATTGTTTTGTGATGGTCTTGTTAAAAGGTTTTGGCCTAAAATGTGTATTTAGTATAAACCTTTACTCCAGGATTAGTATTCTGAACTGAGATCAATGCGCACCAGCTAATGTGCCTCTGTGGATACTAGCCTGTAGCTCACTTTATCATGCTTTCTTTGGGCCATGCGACCATGAGCAAACATCCAGACAGTCCCATGGCTGTGGAACAGTAGGCCTCTGTCCTTCCCCCTGCTCCATAACAGACCCTGGCCATTGTGAAGTTGCCAACGCTGTTGGATCATCAGCCCTGAGGGCCCAGAGGAAGCGCCAGGGTATCTCACCATGAACCCCCTCTGGGGTTTCCAGACAAAACAAGCCCAGTATTCACAGTGTTGTATTGTGTCTTTAAGAAGAGCGCGTCTCCATGTTGGTGGATGAGCTGCAGCTCTGTGCTCTGATGGAGCTCGTCTCATCACCATTACTGCAGATTCAGCCCTGCAGGAGGATAAACACCAACAACACAGACCAGAATGACCACAAACACATGAACGGATATGTGGACACTTTAGATGCGTCTCCAGAAACACTACGAGGAGAAGATCAGCTGATTGGTGGATCTGTATGACCTGCACATCTCCAGAGTTCAGACCATTCCAGTGTGAAATTTTATAAAAACTAATAAAAGTGGCTCCAAAACTGTCAAAGCTCTTAAATAATGAACATTTTCTGAATTTTCCGTTCCACCTTAAATGGAGCTGCAGTTACACTGAGGCGCCTTAAACAGAGAATGCATTGTGACAGTTGGCGAATACGACACCAAAATCAGTTTAAATGAATGAATAAATATATTAATTTACCTCAATAAAAGCTCCTTGATCAACAACCCCTCAAAGTTCCTCTTGGAGGTGTTTAATGAGCAGCTAACGAGCAGCGCAGCAGAGCAGCTGCTGATCGCGTCTCACTGGCTGATCTAACGCCGCGTCCCAAACCACACACTTCTGTACTTCACCTACTGCACTAATGAGTGCACTTCTAATGGGATGTGCACTATTTAAACACACTATTTAGTGTGAGAGTGTGCAGTTTGGGACGGAATGAAATTTAAAAAAGTGTAAATATGTTTTACTGCCTTTGCTGGATCAGTTACGGCTTTATCTCATTACAAACAGCCACAGCGCTGCTGAATGAAGTTGCCTACCAAAATGGAGGCAGCAAGATAGCGATGTTGTCAGAATACTATCGATTGGAGGCTGAACTGCGTCCTGACCAGTAGACAGCGCAGATACAGAACCTGCTTTAGGCCTGTACACTCATACTGTATTCACAGATATAGTCAGAGTTGTAAACAGAAACACTACAACAGTGGTCTCCAACCCTGGTCCTGGAGGTCTCCCCTCCTGCAGAGTTTAGTTCCAAACTGTATCCAATGACCTGCCCCGCCCCCTTACTTAACTCTAACTCTGATCCAGCCAATCAGGGGCTTGGGAAGAGGTTGATTAGCTGGAGCAGGTGTGGCAGATGGTGGTTGGAACTAGACTCTGCAGGAAGCTCTCCAGGACCAGGGTTGAAGACCACTGCACTATATACTACACTTTACCCAAAAACAAACAATATAAAATTGTGAATTCTGTCAAATAAAGTTTCCCACCAAAACTTTCTAACGCCGACAACATAAAAGCTGAGACAGTATTATGCACGGTCAGTGCAATACACTTTACTGGGCGAACTAAGTTGTGGCAGTTTTATTTTGTTGTTAAATGTTCCTTTGGCACAAGGAGAGCGCCTCCGTCAGGCGGCTAAGACTGGAGCTATTGTTAAAGAAAGACCTACTTTTGAGATGCTATCAATAATCTGGGCCTAGTTTTAGGAGCCACAGATAATTAATGTAAAATGTCTGCTGATATATTCAGTAAATCATACAGGATGTGTGATCAGCCATGTTTACAATATATCCATCCATTTTTTTCCGTTGAATGAATATGTATGAGGTAGAGAACTGTTGTACCACATATATGCCACATGCTCATTTAGGCTTGCATGCCAGTTTCATACACAACACGTACTACATGTAATGCTTGGGCATGATGTGTCCCATTTGGATCTGACACCTGCCACAAATAGCTCAGCACATCTGGCCACAGATTAAGAATCTGCTATGAAAAAGATACAGAGCCTGCTGTTCATAGATAAAAATACAGAGCCCACCATGTTTACAGAACGTATATGACCTGTACCTCTATAGAACATAGACTCTGAATAGAAACGCCTCTTAACTAGAAACACCCACCTTTTACTTCCAATCACTGGCCACTTTATTAGAAACACCCACCTTTTACTTCCAATCGCTGGCCACTTTATTAGAAACACCTACCTTGTGTTTCCGCTCACTGACCACTTTATTAGAAACAGTCAGCTTGAACTTCCACTCACTGGCCACTTTATTAGAAACACTGACCTTGTGCTTCAGCTCACTGGCCACTTTATTAGAAACACCTACCTTGTACTTCCACTCACTGGCCACTTTATTAGAAACACCCACCTTGTGCTTCCGCTCGCTGGCCACTTTATTAGAAACACCCACCTTGTGCTTCCGCTCGCTGGCCACTTTATTAGAAACACCCATCTTGTGCTTCCGCTTGCTGGCCATTTTATTAGAAACACCTAGCTTATAAGTCCCCTCTGTAGGTGTTCAAATACTATTCTATTTGTACTAGTCAGCCCCTTTTCAGCTAAAGCAGGATGTGCTCAACCGATGTTCTGCAATATTCCTGGAATATTTGTCAGACTGGAATGTGATTTGTAGAGATAACCACTGCACCGGACGCTGGGAACAGCATAGGACAGTGTATGTTTGTGGAAAGTCTTAGGATGTGTTAGTAGCAGTCCTTTAAAATGAATTGACAATGTTTCACAGTTCCTCTTTTGTTGAGTTAGGTTAAGGTTCAGACTGAGAAAGCTGATCTTAGGCCAGTTTGAAATGGCTTGTGTCTGCACTCGGTCTTGGCCAGATCCTCCCAGTGGGTTGCCAGATCCCATGCAGTGCTTCGGGGGCTTTGACACTATTTTGGCTCCAGAATCTCCAGGAGGCCATCATCTCCGCCTGGCACCCGAGAGGCAGCTAGCTTAACTTCTCCTGGCCCTTCTTTCCAGTCATGGTGGCCAGCGGGCACTCCTCCCTGTGAGACAGCATTCTGCCCTCACAGACTCATGCAGCTCTAGCCAAGCTGAAAGTCCCTCTGCATGTCTGAAGCTGTGCTTTGATGGTGGTTCCAGCAGCTGTAATAGACAACTGGACTTCAGACTAGCCAGTGTAATTGCTTCTTTGGGACAGCAGTGTGATTGACCACCTTCTTGTTTCATCTTGTACTCCTGTGCACATGTGTATGTGTGTGTTCTTCCAGAGGAAACCCTGTGATCTCCTTGACTACATGCTGCACATGCCCATACCCACATCCACACACTTTCCTCTGATCAAAAGCCAATTATGTGTGTTCTTAAGGCTCCAAATCGAAAGACCCCGGCGGTAATGGACATTTCTCCATCCCGCTTTCCCACTGCCAAGAACACTCCGCTTCACTCGCGCTCTGCCGAGAGAGAGCTACAGTCACTTCCCAAAGCTACTCTCTAACGCTAATGGGATTTAGGCTTGAAATGAGGACTGGGCTGGGTATCGCTCCACTCCACACACACAAGCGCCTCCTCTAAAGGCCCATTTACAATTCTGCGAAGATGCACATAAATATATTGTGTCCTAATGTAGAGAAGGGGGTTATGACTTATCACAGCTAGCAGAGGAGCCAACATACACCGCCAAAACAAAAACATCTAGAAAACCACAATAACATGCCTTCAAAATCTACAACCTCAAATCCTCTACTAGACTTCCAGAATCTCAACTACAACCTCAATACCTCAACACCACCTCCAGAACCTACACTACACGCCCAAAACCAGTACAACACACCTTCAAAATTCTAACTACAACCTCAATACCTCAAGTACCCCTCCATAACCTACACTATATACCTCAAAACATCAACTATACCTCCATAACCTACACTATATACCTCAAAACATCAACTATACCTCCATAACCTACACTATACACCTCAAAACCTCAACTATACCTCCATAACCTACACTATATACCTCAAAACGTCAACTATACCTCCATAACCTACACTATATACCTCAAAACCTCAACTATACCTCCATAACCTACACTATATACCTCAAAACCTCAACTATACCTCCATAACCTACACTATATACCTCAAAACATCAACTATACCTCCATAACCTACACTATATACCTCAAAACCTCAACTATACCTCCATAACCTACACTATATACCTCAAAACGTCAACTATACCTCCATAACCTACACTATATACCTCAAAACTTCAACTACATCTCCATAACCTACACTATACACCTCAAAACTTCAACTACACCTCCATGACCTACACTATATAGCTCAAAACTTCAACTACAACTCCATAACCTACACTATACACCTCAAAACTTCAACTACATCTTCATAACTTACACTATATACCTCAAAACCTCACCTACACCTCCATAACCTACACTATATACCTCAAAACTTCACCTACACCTCCATAAACTACACTATACACCTCAAAACGTCAACTACACCCCCATAACCAACACTACACACCTCTGTAACCAACACTGATCCAAATCCAACACTAATACAAAAACAGTATACAGTGGGTGCCAGTCTACCTCTCTCAACAGGTAACAGGAGAAAATCATTTATCCACTGCATATTTGTGACTAGTAAATTATAGTAGCTGTTAAACATGCAACCTGGTGCAAATAGCAAACCAGAGAAGGAACTAAACAACACTGAGTCAAATCACTAGTACAAACATCCTGTCTAGTTAATACTTCTACCTGGTCTCGAACTCCAACAGCTCAAAACACAAAGCAAACAACACATGTTAAAAGAGCAGCATAACCACAGCATCTTCCAGAGGCCACCATGGACCATGTGGTTAAACACCACGGGTCAAACCGCATCCCTTTGCTGTCGCTTTTCAAGGGCAAATCTTCATGCAGCAACCAATCACAGCATGCGTTGTAATCAGGCTCAGACGATCAGCTGACACCAGTATCTCCACCTTGGAAACAGAGAGAAAGAAAAACACAAAAGACTAGTAGAGGGCAGAAACAAAACGTCTTGGGTCCATAATCTCATCTACAATATCAAAATCTCAACTACACCCCCAAAAACCTCAACTACACCCCCAAAAACCTCAACTTCAACCTCAAAACCTCAACTACACCTCTGAATCATAGAAGATACACCTTCAAAACCTACACTACACACCTCTGAAATCTTAATGACATCCAACAAAATCTCAATTACACATCTCCAAAATCTCAACTGCACCCCCAAAACCATCTATATGTCATAGCAAAACAAATTTGGTGAAAGTTGATTAGGTAATAACAAAGCTATGGCCAATTTAATGAAACTCATTATATTTCCATACACGTGTATTTGTTTACAAGGGGATCTTGACCTCTCCAACATGGTGGACGCAGACATATCGCCTCAGATAGAGAACAACAGACAGCACAGCATCTAGCTATGAATATCTTTGTTGAAAATGAGCCATCAACTCTAGATTCTTCTTCATTTTTGGTATTGTTTGTTTTAGTGAATGCAACACCGCCCCCTAGTGGACATTTTTAATGTTAAGTGCAAACAGGCAAGCATACATCAGTGTGAACGTCTGCACACGACGCCTGTAGATGCACAGAGACAGAAGCATAATTCGGCCCTAACTCAGAGTAGCTTTGCCACTCTAGATCTAGAACCTAAACATGATGAGATGTGCCAGAACAGCTGACAAAGGAACTGCTACCAATCTGGGGACAGTTGGATGTTGTAACTCTTTTCCTATGGGTGCTTTTAAAACTGTAAACATTAGTGAATGTGTGCGTTTTACACTGTTAGCTTGTGTGTGTGTGTGTGTGTGTGTGTGTGTGTGTGTGTGTGTGTGTGCGCTTTCCCGTGTGGAATGGACCCATGTGCGGTGTTTTTGTAGTGCAGATAAGGCGAAGTTTAGCGATGCGGCAAGCCTCCACTGCTGTGACCCACATGATGGACACACACACTCACAGTCTGACCCACGTGACACACTCTGCCTCTTAGACCCTCCGGCATCAAAGTACAGTTCAACTCCACACGCACATACACACAACCGCAGATGCCCACACACGACCGCACACTACCGTACCGACCCGACTACCCTCAGTCGTCCAGCCAGCGGCCGCAGAGTGCAGCTTCTTGAATAATTGAATAATTTCCATGAAGCAAATTCTTTGGTCTGATATAATTAGCAGCAGTGTTGAGTGAAATCAAGGCATAACTCTGTAGGAGCTGAAATAACAGGTGGGCTATTGCAGGCCTGTGCACAGACGTTTTTGGGGGCTGGGTCTCAGGGGGGGAAATGGGCTCATGGCTTATGACTGTTTATCATTCTTATCAAGAGAGACAGTGTAATCATGTTTGAAATGAGACCAAATTTTTCCCGAGGCTCTATTTTTACAGCCTATGTGGGAGTTTGATCCCAGTTGCCAGGTTGCAAAGCCTTGGTGGTTCTCACTACACGGGTTAATTGCTAAGTAGTATTTAGTTATAACTGTGTTATCTAGTCCTGTTGTCTCTGTTCCGATAAGCTGCCCTTACGTTTACTGAGGCACGCTGTGGGTCTTATCTAGGACTGGGCAATTAGTGGAAAACGAATCGAAACTGACATTTAGAACCTCTAATCTTGCCCATGTCAGTTATTTTTTTATTATCCTGTTAATACTTTATTTATTTGATTCTTTTAATACATTTTCCACTGGCAGTGTTTTTGTCCTGTCCCCTTAAAAACATATTACTACGCGTGTGGTCACTTGACTCCACCTCGTCCAGTCTGCAACATGGAAGCTCAAACACTGAGCCAACTGAGTAACTGAAGCAGCTTGTACCAAGGAAAAATGCTGTGTCTGTCATTTGGACACATTTTGGCTTTAGTGAAGACGAAACCGAACAAAAAGAAGTCAAATATAAACACATCCTTGACCCGTACATTTCACATGGCGTTTAAAAATAATATTTCTTTACAAGAGCAATAATAGATAATATGGCAATAATAGAACCGAATTCAGAACCATTGGCCAACTGTGTTTGCACACAGAGGATTGAACCAGCTCAGGGGATTGAACCAGCGACCTTCTAGTCACAGGGCTGGTTCCCTAACCTCCAGACCACGACTGCCCCCAAGAATTAAAAATGATTTATTTTGTTCGTAAGAAATGCAAGTTATTAATTTCCTACCTTTTTTAGAGAACTTGCTTTTTACATTAAAACTGTGACCTATTTCATAAGATGCTTTCATTTCAAGCAATGTTTGCTTTGATTTCAATTGTTTGAAATATTCTATAAGTAACCATAAATTGTTTGTCTGTGTGTGTTTCCTTCAGTTCTTTTAAAATCACGAAGATCTGCACACTTTCATTAAAAAAATCCCAACTTTAATACTTCAGAATATTTACAGTGCAAACATTGTCAGTGAACTTATAAATAAAAAATAAACAAAACAGTATAATCGTTCATTAATCTCAATCGAGGTAAAATGTTCAATTGATCGTTTGATTTGAGGTCATATCGTCCAGCGCTAGGTTTAACAAAAAAAGAATAAAATAAAAAGTATCAATTCTGACTGAATGTTTATTGAGGTTGAGCTGTGTTTGGTGGGAGTAAACTGTGTAGCCAAGAGTATGTGGACACATGACCATCACAACCATATGAGCTTTTTGGACATCCCATTCCAAAATGGGATGGGAAGGATTTGTGCCCGTTCAGTCAAAAGAGCATTTGTGAGGTCAGGCACTGACGTTGGGATCCTGGTTGGGAAGCCCTGGTTTGTAATTGACATTCCAGTTTATCCCAAAGGTGTTCAGTGGGGTTGAGGTCAGGGCCAAAACAGCCAAAAACCTCCCCAGACCATTAAATTCCCATCCAAACCCCACCAAAAGAAAGAATACTCCCACAATTAGAGTCCAGAACCAGAGCTATCTGAATGTAGTGGGGTCATTTGACAGAAACGTCCACTTTCTCTCTCTCCATAGGAGTCACTGGTGTTACTGATCCTCATTGGTGTTCCACATAATAAAGGAACACCAGAGACATTTTTAATGAGCAATGCATTTTACAGAATAACTGCTACAGAACATCAAACCACATGTTGTCAATCATGGAAAATCCACTAAAATATGGAATTTAATCCATTTGTGTTCTATTTTTTCACAGTGACCTCAGAATAAAGTCGGTCACACCAGTGACTTCAGCTAGAAGCTTCATATGAAATCATGAGCTGAATATGAAAATCTCTGATAACTGAAAGACACAGTGGACTCACCATGAGCTTTTCTTCATAGACCCTCAGAAAACAGGTAAAAGGAGTCGAGTGATGTCATCAGTGTGACTTTTATTTCAAAATAAGGGTTTTTTTCGACTCCTGGGGACAACTTTAATTATATATTTTATAATATTTATTTGTTTTCTTTGTCATTTAATTTATATATTCCATAGTCATGTTAGATTATTGCACTTAAAATTGCATAAAAACATTTTTTTTACTACAAAATATGGCCTCAGCCTTCACACATGACTGTGAGGACAAGCTCTTCTGTGGTGATTGGAATTCTATAAGATTGATTTAAAAACCAATATTGCTAAATTGAGGCTCAAGAAGGTGTGATTGTTAAAATTTTTAAATATAAATTGTAACCCAAACATGTTTTTCAGTGTAATATATCTGTAAACACTAGAGACACAAAAATGGACGTTTCCATAGAACGACTGTAGAGATGCTGAATTACTGGATTCTAGAACAAAGGTTTCAGAACATGCTACCACAAGTAAGTTCTAGCAAACGTTTCAAAGTCAAAGAACACAGTTTAGACAAGCAAGTTCTCAGAGACGTTTTTCGATCTTCTCAGAGATGTTTTAAGATCTTGCTGCCATGACTGGTACTTCTAAAGACCCAAGGATAAGAAAGAGATTGTTCTTGAAGGAGCCCAGTTCTTTGCTTCTCTCTCAGTGAGAGGGAGGGGCTTCACTACCAGTCCGCCGCTGATTGATGTCTGGTTCGATCTGACATGGCAACCCCGGACACTTGAGAGGCGTGACAGCGATTCTAGAGCAAAGGGCTGCCTGCGCACCGTCAGCTGTTGGGTTGAGGACTTGTACAGTGGTGTGTTCGTATGTGTGTTCGTACATCTCTGGCACGGACCTGTCAGCTCGAGTCCCGGCAGCTTCGTTGGGAACACATCTGACGTGATGTGTGACAGCACCTGTGGTGTTTTGTCGACGGCATTTGCTTGCAGGGGATGCTGAGTGTGACCGCGTCCATGCGATTGGAAGGCGCAGCACGAACAGAGTCAGCCTTGACCCGACAAACCAGCCGAGAGAGAGAGAGTACGGCGAAGATTCTTTCAGCGAAGTGTCCTGTGTTGCCCACTCTTACTGCGACAGTGTTAGTGTCTCTTGAACCTCAAGGAATGTAAGTCCGTGAAACCTTCACTGTCTGCTGGATTAGTTGACACTGTACTTGACAGGCACTTTAATAATGGACAGACAGCAGGAGTGAGAAAATGGGTTTGGCGGAGGCTGTTATCCAGAGTGACTGGCAGTTTAATCACAAGTCTTGCCTAAGCATTGGGAGTCTTGCCCAAGGACTTGTAGGACTTGCCTGGGCAGGACCCAAATCCTTGTCTGCTGCATAAGGAACGGTGGTATAACCCACAACTCTTCACCAGTCGTAGGCAACCATTCAACCATGCGTGAAAACCCACTGAAATCGAAAAATGGTTTCTGTTATTTTGACACTGGTGCAAAATCGGGGGGACGGTGGGGGCATCTCATCCCCACTTTTTACAATTACAGCCAGTCGCAGGATGGTTGTCTAAACAAATATACAGATTATATTAATAGTAACATATTTTTGAAAGTGATTTCACCATGAAATCTCCCACACAGTCATTGCACCCCAACAAAGACTGGCTGTTGGAGTGGATGCACACAAGTTTGGGCTAAAAAGTCTCAGGCACTGGAAATCTGCACTTAGCTAAGCAGCAAGCCTGACAGCCAACTTCACTACCTTTTCCTTTCATGATTGTCTGTCCATGTTAAAGGGCATATACACAGAGACGTATCACTTCGTTCAGAAGGGCTGATTTGCAAAAAAGCTTCCAGATATTTGAAATCACTCGCATACATTTTCAAAAATTCCAAGTAGTCCTACATAGACTGTTGTTTGATTTAGTTATAGTCAGTAATGACAAAAAAGAAAGAAGCTGCAATGTTATGGTACCTACTGTATTGTGATCGACCGTGAAGGAGGAAAAAGCCAGGCGTACGCTACAGACTGAATGTAAGCCCTGTTTGCACATCATAGCTAATTTTCACAATCTAAAGCAATTTTCCAGGTCGACAGCTCGATTGGAAAGGAGATGATCTGGAAGTCTGAGAGCGGAAATAGGTCAATTTGATCCAGCTCCAGTGATCAGACACCTTCTAATATTAATAAGACATGTTTGATTCACAAAGCTCACGCATCCTCTAGTGCACATGTCAGGCTCCAGTCCTCGTGGGCCAAGACACTGCAGATTTCAGCTCATTGCCTCATTAAACACACCTGATTCAGCTCATCAGCTAATTAGCAAGCCTTTTATGAACGGAATTCAGAGCATTGAATGAGGGTAAACGATAATCTCCGCAGCACTTTGCCCGCGTTTGACATGCTGGCTGTAGTGTAAGATGGTCAGCAAAGTAACCAAACGAGTGATTCAGGCAACGGCTAGAACTTCAGAACACCCACTTTCCAATTTCACATCTGTTCGTTAGCTATCATCCCATTTCTTTCCTAAATCCTAAATGAAGAGTTACGGTCGTGGAGAAAAAGGGATATAAGTGGATAAAATGCATGTTTTCCTGAGGAGTGTGGACTTGAAGAAGCTCACTCAGTTGGGCTTGCGATGCCAAGACCTGTATCTCTTAGTCATCCTAGGAGGAGAGGACTCAGCTGAAGGGAGAGAATGTGGCAATTCCGCTTCCTGTCTGAAACGTCCAGCGCATGCCGACTGGACTAACGTCTCTCAGAGCAGGATTGCTAGTGGCAGGAGGTGGTGGGACCACACAAACACACAAACATACTTGGAAAATTAAGTAGGATTTTTCCTTTTTCTCTAAAGTTATAATTTTGGAGACATGGGGTTCTCTTCTGACAACAGCGTTTTATATATTCACATGCATATAATGTGTATGTATGTGTAGGAAAAACCTACATAATTTTTAATGGAATTTAATGCTGAAGTTATTAATACCTAGTATTTTCGGCCTGTTCATATTGGTCCATCAATCATGACATTTTGATATTTTGAATACTTTTCAAAGGGCAGCTGGAATTTTCAGTTTAAAAAAAATAAAAGATCATTCAAGGTTTTGTCCAAAATGTGATGATATATTTAGGAATCTAATGTAAAAGTGTGTCTCATGACTATTATACAGGTCAATGACAAATAAGGTTTTAAAATGACAAGTGCATTTTCATATATGCATATTTATTTATATTCTTTTCTATATTCACTTTACAACTTAAAAAAGGTGTTTTTAAAGCTTTTAATTGCCTGTTTCAGTTATAAAGCTGTGTTGATCTTTACTTACTGGTTGCGCCACCTGACTTTTCAGACTAATTTCAAATTAATCAGGCATCTACGTAGACACCTGTAGGAACCATTGTCCTTCAAACTGAGTTTAGGCCTACATATTTCAAATAAATAAACATAATAATAATTCCACATTTCCATAGTTCTCCTGAGCTCAGACCACCTGACACTGTAAACTGAACTTTTCTAACCACGACTCAAAAATCACGTTTCACTAAATTTGTTAAAGGGCTACTGACCTTGGCATTGCACCATGAAGCTCACTTGGAGTCTTCTTTATGATGCATAGCCTGGCTCCTCTTTCCGTAAGGCCTTTCAAAACAAAAGTCCTTTGTTTTTGGTTGTGCTGCCTGACATTTGAGGAGGTACAAACGTTTTTCAGTGAGTTGAGCTCTTTTAAAATTGCCTTATTTTGCAATATCAGTTTTATTTTAAAGTTTTCAAACATAAAATCCTGCCAAACTATTTTATTTAGAATTTTATAATTAAATCTCCTTTTTTTGTAGTTAACTTAGTCAACATAAATGGTTGGATGGTTGCGCCATCTGACATTTTAAGACTTTTGGAGGCAAAAAGAAATTGAAAAAAGAAATATTTTGTATTTCATATAGAAGCGGTGAAAATTGTTCTAGAAAATAGTCAAAAAGGTGGTATTGTTGAATAATTTGATATGTATTTATTAAATTATTTTTTGGGAAAATAAATACAGATATGTATAGGTATATATATATATCGATATGTGAGGATCGGCAATTTTGCAAAAGGTTTATTTAATAATGCAACATTGTAAAATGTTCATATAATATAAAGATAAAGTAGTTGGTGTTCTGAAATGATGTAAAAGTCATGAAAATCTATGTGGAAAAATAAAAAAATTCCCAAAACTATATGCCTAATTCTAAACCTTACCCCAACCTTAACCTTAAACAAAATAAATGTTTTTCTCTTTCAGTTAAAAAACACTTGTAAAAAGCTCTTTGCAGAGTGAGGCGGGTTGTGATG
>NW_023494796.1:4061281-4088781 GCF_904425465.1 Colossoma macropomum | reverse complement strand
ACTGCATCACCACTCGCGGTGGATGTACACCCCCTCGTTGATTGTAATGGGAGTGCTTTGTAATGGGACCAGTTGTTACTGTCCACTTTGTTAGACACGCCTGCCTGGTCGGTCCACCATGTAGATGTAAAGTCATCTTTTGCTGCACACAAATGGAGATACAAGATTTTCTTCCGACAGCAGCGATATGTAAAATAAGTAACCATTTATGGAAATGTCCATCCCTAGCAGGACAGTGTTGGGCATGTTAACTACCAAAACATGCTAACGTGTGCGTAATGTATGAGCACAATTATGGCTCGGCCTTTGGCCGTCAGCGCACCTGCGGAAACTGGCACACGTCTTTTACATATTCAACAGTATTCATATATTCATGGGACGTTTAACATGCATTAACATACATTATCCTGAAGGTTGCACATAATGACCGGCCGCAGGAGAGGCTGCGGAGCTGCCTCGTTGACCCTTGCCGGTTCGGCCGTGGCTCCGTCGACCTTTCCATCTTTCGTCTTTCCCCAGCCTCCCTCAGCTTGAGCTTTGACCGCGGGCTTTCCTGTGGAAACGCAGCAACACGGTGTTGGTGGCACTTTTGTCAGGTCGAGCTAGCCCGGGCTAGCCCAAGGGAGCTCTGACCTTCACCCTTTGAGATGATCACTGCTTAACGTGTGGAGTGTTGCCACGGTGACCAGGTTACACAGTGTACAGGGTTTTCTGGGCATGCTAATGCTAGTGTGCTAACATTAATGCTAATTGGAACACATGCTCTGTAGTTGGGCTCGTCAGAGGCGATCAGTAACTCATTAAAAGTGCTGAGGCACTCGCCGGTGGAGGTAATTACCCACCTTAACACTGTTTAATGCACTCACACACACATAGCACGAGGCTGGAGTCGCCGCTCCTGCAGTGCTGCTAGTGTCCCTGAGGAAAAAACGTCTGTGAGCAAAGTCGGTCTAAAAACTGAGCGTGCGAGTCTGTGTGAGTCAAAGCCACGTCTCGCCATAAGCTGGCTGAGGCCGTTTGATTGACAGCCTAATCGCAGCGTAACTCCGGCTCATATAGCCCACGGCCGCGCGCTCCTCCAGCCCCGACTGTGGGACTTTTTGAAGGGCGAGTTTGTGTCTCTTCTTTCTCTGCTTTCCTTCGTCCTCTCCTTTCCCTCCGCTAAGTGAAGGGGGGGTAGAACGCTGCCACGGAACCCATTCCGGCTTTTTCGTAGACTGGCGGTGTGCACGAGAGGAGTCGCCGTGGAGACAACCCCATGACCTCTGCTGTCAGCACTCATCAGGTCTAGAAGACGTGGAAAGACTCCGGCGTGGAAGTGGAAAGCTGGGGGACTCGTGTCAGCAGTTGCAAATGAACTCATCCACTAAATGCTACAGCAAGGCGGAGAGGGTGGGGCACATTTTAAAGGGGTAGTTCTGCAGAAGAATAATCACTTTAGTCTCGTTAGTGGCAGCAGGTGTTTCAATAATGAGACTTTTATTATGGAAGAACCTTCTGAAGGAGAGAACGAAGCGCTACCACACAGTAAATACAGTGTTTGAGGGAAACAACTTGAAACAGCTGGGCTGTAGTTTGTAAACCAAGTATGCTTGTTTTTACAGGAATGTGATCTGCAGTTGTAGCTAATGTGCTAGCTAGCATCCAAGCTACATGCTAGCCAATCATTTTAGGTTGTCTCTTTCCTTTAATTTACTGTCCTTAGCTCAAGTGTAGATGGATAGCCAAGACTTATTTGGTGTCTTAAGTAAGCTAGTCTACTATTTGCACTGGCCCTAAAATGAAGTAGCTAAGAAGTAATAGAATCTTAAATTAATCATAAATAAGAACAGTTTTCCCTCCTTACACTAAATGTAAATGTTTAACTGAGATATATTTGGTGTTTGAAGTTTGTTTAGAATTTTTTTTTAGTTTTGAAATAAGCTTATTTAGCTTTGAACTAGATCTACAAGGCTAAACAAGCTAACAAGTAATTATTAATCAACAATTAGCACAATGTTCTTCTTACGCCAAATGTAGATGGTTAGCTGAGATACCTGGAAACAGCTGGTCTGTAGGTTTGTAAAGCAGTATGCTAATAGCTAATCCAGCTGTTTTAGTAAGTTCTACAGGAACGCGATCTGTAGTTCACTAAAACTTCAGCTAGATTAGCTGGCAGAATCAGCTAAACTAGCTAATGTGCTAGCTAGCATACTTGCTATGCAAACTACATGTTGGCCAACACTGCTTTTACTCTGTGTAGCACTTTCTTTTGTTCATCAGACTGAAGGTGTTTCTGTAATGAAAGGCTTTTCATTCGAAGCCGTATCGAACCTGATCCAAACTGCGGGGCACAGCATTGTGGCAACGACTGGAATGAAGATTGTTACTCATTTACTGTATTAAGTTTGGCAGTTCGAATCTGTTCGTGTTATTTTATAACCATTAAGATTAAAACCTGATGATTGTCAGGTTTCTAGTAGTTCTATTGGTTTAACAGGGACTGATTCCAGTTGCATTTGCTGGTTTCCTAATGGGATCTAAAGGTGACCTATTGGTAGTGGTCTGTAATGGTAACCATTAAGCCAATTCCCATTAGAATGCTTTACACTGTGATATCAGCCCATCAGGATAACACAGGATAACAAATACCATTCGTGATTTACTGGACCTCAACAGGAACCAGCAGAAACTTTTAATTGCTTCTATGATTTTTCCAGCAGGGAAATCTTAAGCAATAAGCAACTTGAGGCTATGCGTTACTGTCATTGTACCACAGGGAAGGGTGTTGTTAGGCATGAAATGAAGTGGAGCAAAACCCCCTTTCCTGTGATGAAATCACTGTAACACATGACCTCAAGTGGCTTATTGCTTTTATAAAACGACAACCAACACTGAATATTATAAAACCCACAACATAAACAAGTTTTTAGCCAAGAAACGTAGTTCCTTTAGAGTACGGTATCGTTGCCAAGCAACCATTGACCGCTGAATGAGAAGAATGTTCATTCCATCGCTGTATATTCATATATTCATCGCTGTACGTCATTTCATGATCTTTTCAACTTTTTGTTGTATAACAATAAACATATGGTAACACAGCACTGTTTAATGTACAGGGTGTCCCAAAACAATTGACATAATTTTGTAGTCTAATAACAGCCAATTCTCCCTCAAATGATCTCAAATTTTAACAAAGTGTGTAAAAACTAACCCGGTTTCATTTTTAATGTGTTTTTCAGGTTGAAGAACGGCGTTCACTGGAAATGAAAAGGCATTTTGCGTGTTAGAATCTGCTCGAACACAGTCAAAGAGAGTGCAGCGGCATTTTCCAGAAAATTCAATAAAAATGCACCAACTGGACAGCAGATTTGGACACGGCACAAAAAACTCAAAGAGCAAGGCTGTCTGTGCCGGACAAAGGGATCTGGACCACCAGTATCGGACGATATTACATTTGTGAAGCTGTGTGTCAGTTTTTAAATCTACATCCGTCTGAATTTCTAGTTTGAATTTTGGTAAATAAATCTTGATTGTTCAACATGAAGCCTATTTAATTTCGTTTGCCAGGACATGTAGTGACTCAGATACTCACATCTCAAATGATGTCAATTTTTTTGGGACACCCTGTATAAACCTTCACTTTATAAGTACTTTTTGGTCACTAAATCACCACCACAAGTCTTACTTAGCACCAATCCAGCGGTGCCCTCTTCTCACACTGGGGCTGAATCTCAAACGGCTCCCTGCTCCCTACATAGTGCCCTACGAGAGATCCAGAGTTTAGATACTGGATCCTGCTGCCCAGCTGTGCAAAATACACCTAAGAAACAGTCATTTGGGATTCAGCAACATACATACTCGGCAAATGATGCTCAGTTTAAACAAAAACGGGTTCTTACATCTTCAGTACATTCGGTGCTCCATGCGAGCAGCATTAGAGTCAAAGACTATTCCATTAACAGCACAAGGGTTTTTCATGTTGTGGCACAATAATAGAGTTCAGTTGCTGTGAGGCAGTCACAGCCGTGGCATATCGTGGATTTTAGAACTTTGAACGTGGCTCAGCCAATCAGATTTAAGGACCGGATCAGTTTAATAATTAGAATTGTGTTCTGGTTTCTCTGGACTTTAATGCATTAAAAAATGATCATTAAGGCTGAAGTTTACATCATCAGGCTGATGCACGTTTTAACACTTAGGATTCACCCTGACATATTTAACACCGAACCAAGGGATCTAAACCAAAGTCATATGAGTAAAAGGTCACAACTGGCTTGATTATGACATACAATATCTGTGATAACGTCGGCCGAATGTTCTGAATCGTGCTGTTCTCTCTTCTGTCTCTGCTTATTGGTTTTATTCATGTCTCGTTTTATCTGTCTTGTGGTATCAGAGCAATAAGCCACGAGACTCCCAGCACGACGCAACGCATCCCTGCAAAAACCTTGGCACCTCAATACATAATATAATCTATGTCTGCAGTCAAGTGTGTTTATTGAGAGCCTCATTTTGAAACTGAATCTGTTTTATAAATCCAGCTTATGAAGAGATGATCAAACCCATGCATGTTTCAAAACAGCATCTTTATGCAGAGAGAAGACAATAGTGCATTGTTTTTGGTCTGTATTGCGTTTATACTTCAAAAAACCAGGCCAGAGTTTGAGGTGAAGTGACCCGAAATGAACCTGCTCAGGGGCTCTCAGGACACACCAGAGTTTGGATGGCACTTGCTCTAACAACCGCACTAACAGAGCAGTCGCTGAAGGAACATTGAATCATTAAAGGAACATTATGAGATGCTGTTTCTTATGAATGCTTTAGTTTTGAATATGCTATGGGGCTAACATAGTTAATAAGCTAATGACATAAGCTTATAATAACCAGGATGGCATTGTAAATCACCTATGCTTCCATAATTTCTGACATAATTTATCTACAAAAATGTACAAGAGTATCAGTGGCGTAGGCAGGTTTGGAGGCCTGTTAAAAGGTGGTAGATACTATTTCTAAACATGGTAAGTCCTGCAGTGCCATAACATCAAGCTACAGAATATTCCTGACAGCAGTGCAGTCGTTATTCCCCCTAATCCAATGCCTTCACCACATGATGATGCAAAGCAATATCCAGACTGTGTACACATCTAATAGACTTCTAGATTTGCAACTTTTGCAGAATGAAGACAACATAACCGAGTTGCAGTCAGACTTCTAAGTTGAGCAAAAATAAGCCCACATATTTGATGCACACCAGAGTTTGGAAGGCATTTGCTGTAACAGCCGCACTAACAGAGCGATCACACCATGGCTTGTTTAATTAAACTAAATCTTCAATCTACCGAGTTCAAGTTGAGTTGTGGTTCAGTCAACATGCAGCTCGAACCGACTTTATTGCCCATCTCTGCTGTAAGTTTGGGTTTAGATGTAAACTGAAGAATTTGGACTACAGAACCAGACTCTCTGAATCTCGGCTGCAACTGTTGTTCTTTGAGATAAATTACCTTCCCTGCAACAGCACTTTCCACACAGAGTACTTGAGGCCATTCCCAGCTATTTTTATACTTATTTCAAGCACTGTTAAGTGAAATCGCCCACTGGGGTGGTGGATACATTTTTCACCTCTCAGGGATTTATTCTGTAAGCATCATTTAGATTTATTTCAGGCGCCTTTTGAGCAATATGCCGGAACGTTCAGCATAAAAGCCCAATAAAGCCTTCCCTCTGTCTCTGCGTGACAGTAGCAGGTGCCACTAATCTTCCACCACTGACATAATGCTGAAGGATTGGATTGAACGACTGGCAATTAATAGCAGCCAAGGTTATTCCTTTGAAAGAACGTTGGGAATTTGTGGATGGGAGGAATAAGGGAGGAGATGACTGTCTGTGAGCATGTGTGCCACCAGTGCGCTTGAGGGAGTGTTTGACTGACAGCTTTGTTGCAAGCTAATTGAAGAGACAGGCCGTCGCTGCTGGAGAATTAGCCTTAACTTGCCCCCCCTGCATTCTGCTAATGTTTCTGACAGGTTGTGGAAATGTTGAAGGAACATTGAGATGCTGTACCTTAGGAATGGGTTTAGTTTGGAATATGCTATGGGGCTAACATAGCTAATAAGCTAATGACATAAGCTTATAATAACCAGGCTAGCAATGTACATTGCCTATGCTTACATGATTTCTGACATACTGTTTAATAATAATGTATAAAATGTGTGAGTATCAGTAAGTAGGCCTAAAAGGTACTATTATCTAAACATGTCCTGCAGTGTCATAACATCAAGCTACAGAATATTCCGGATAGCAATGCAGTCATTATCCCCCCTAATCCAATGCTTTCACCTTTTGATGATGCAAAACAATAGCCAGACTGTGTACACATCAACTGGAATGCTAGATTTGCAACGTTTGCACAGTGAAGACAACATAACAGAGTTAAAATCAGACATCTAAGATGAGAAAAGATGAGAAAAACAACACAGCGAACTTAAAAACCTAAACTGAAGCATTCTAGGCTAAAGCATACTGCCACAGCTGGCATGAAAACATGATGCATTGAAGTAGACGATTTTAGCTTTTGTAATAAGAGTAGTGAGTATCAAGCTACCTCAACTGACCATTAAATCAACTTATGCTTTATTTTCTTCTGCATTGGTCAAGTAAAATAGTGATAGTACGTTCTTCATTGTTGTGTTACTGCTGTTTTGATGGGCAGTTTCATGAAACTGTTCCATAAAGTTGAGGCGTTTAAAACTGTTGTGAGTTTCAAATGAGTTGCAGTATTATACATTATGCAACTCTATTGCAACTAAAGTTGCATTAAACCTTCACTGTGTAAAGCCAGCTTAACACCATCACCAGCATGTAGGCAGAAATGCTTGCCGAGGCAATGTACACACTGCTGCATGCTGCCGTGACATGTACTGACGTAATTCTGCATCTCATGGAAAAAATGCAGAATTCCATTTTTTTTTACCGTCAACATGAAAGCGCAGCATTAGTCCACAATTTCTCATGGTTGTCCCAAGAGCTTCTCATTACAAGCTCACATCTGGCTCAGGGTGACTACGGGGGGACCTGGCTTCCAGCTGAGGGATCCTAGGCCCACCAGGCCACCCCCTTCCACTGCTAAAGGTAGCAATGACATTTGTCATAACTATACATAACAATAAGTCATACAGTGTCAGAAACCATATAAGCAAGTCTATTAGGGATGATTTAACAGCTTGATTTGAGGTGTGTTGGTTTAGCCCAGGAGTCGGCAACATGCGGCTCTTTTGCTGTCGTGTTGTGGCTCCACAGCTGAATCAGATTTGTAGGTAATAATAAAATAATCCTCCTTTACAGTAAAATAAAGCTCTGCTGATCGTTCAACACAGTTTAACAATAAATGGTCTTAAACTCTGGAGTTAATGTAGAACTGCTAATTCACCCTTTAACCCTGAAGATCAGCGCAGACTGCTGGTCACCATAGCAACACAGACAACAGTCTTGCAAACTAAATGGCAAAGAGAGAGATTTAAGATGAACATTGATAATTTAGAGATGAATGGACTTATTAGTGTTTATAGTCACTCCAGCTGGTTTCCTGATACGTTTAATCTGCAGCGAGAAACTGAAACACTAAAAATTCACGAAGCTGAAGTCAGATTCTCATTCGAATTTTCCCGCTACACCGTAAATGGTGCAGCAGTTACATTCTGGTTCTTTAGGGACCGTTTAAGGTGGAACGGGAAAATTCGAACAAGAAGCTGGCGAATAAGAAGCGACTTCAGCCTCGTAAAAAGTCGAACGTTGAGAGACATTTTACAGGAAACTTTTTGAAGAAAAATTTCCTGCCTGAGATGCGAGAAAAGTGGCTATGGCTGTCCTTAACATTTGGGTTGTGACCCCTGGTTCAGACACAATGCTAACATGCTTCTATTACTTGTTTGCTACTTTAGCCTTCATTAGACTCCAGTTCAAAACTAAACAAAGAAACCTTAAGACACCAAATCTGTCTTGGCTGATTGACTGTATTTGGAATAAGGGTGTAAAGTGTAAATGCTCTACTTGTCTCTCACTATAAAGTGTGTTAAACAGACAAAGAGTGTTTTCCGTCATGGTTCTTAAGCAGACAGTGTTTCAAGGCTCTTCAAACGCTCTTCGCAGATTGGCCTTGATGTCTGACTGTGCGTTCATAATCCTTCACAATGAGGCACGAGTTGGTTTTGCCACAGACATGTGGATAATGTGAATTAATTGAATGAATGATGAGGAGCTGCACGTACCGTTCACTGAGAGTCAGTAGGGTAAGCAAAGGGCACAATGGCAGCGTTTCCCCATTGATTGAAGTGTGATTTCATGTCATTTTGTCTTCATACACATAAAGAGTAAGCGTTCTAGACCCCCGTGGCAATTGTGCATTCATTAGAGGCGCTCCATTCTTTCCCTAATGCGCCCTGCAGCTCTACAGCACGCCTGAATTGGCACACATACGCACGCATGTGCCTACATTAGGGCATAAATACTGCGCAAAACTCAGTGGCCAACATTAATTTAATTTCCAGTCAACATGGCCAGTAAGTTCTTCATTCTTCCCACTTAATGTGACTCCTAACAACCACCTGGAAGAGCTGGTCGACCCCAAATCTGCCCCCATCAGATAAACAGCACTTAAAGCTTTCATCTCTGAGAGAGAGGAGAAAATCAAGCTGATCAGATCTGAAAACATCCACAGGTGTTTCTGTCCATCCTTCCACTGTGAGAAGACGACTCAGCGCTGTGGGTCTGAAAGGATGTGTAGCTGATCAAGAAGAACCTCACTGAGAAAAGGAGACGGACACATCAAACAAAGAAGCTGAACGATGGACTGACCACCCCAGAGTCCAGACCTCAACACCACTGAATGTGTTTGATTACTTCAGAAAATGATCAACCAGCTTCTAAGACTGAACTTTGGAGGTGAGTCTGCAGATTCTTTGAGGAGCTGAAAGTGAGGCTCCTGAACAGAATGGAAGCTGGAATAAAGGGAGAAAGTGGACATTAAATGTATTATATTTAGTTATTGAGGTTGAAAAAATGAATAATTTGGATTTAAAGGCTGTTTTGATTGGAAATGAAAATATAAATATATATAGTCGTGTCGTTTTTCATTTTTTGACATAATTTGAAAATGCCTGTCGCCCTTTATATTGTGTGTAAATTTCATGATGAATGGAGCAAAAGAAACGGCCTAATTACTTTAGTCTGGTTCCATTGACTGTTATTGGCGATAACACACTCCTCCAGTGTTCTACTGCTTTAATACAGCAGTTAAATAAATAAAGTAATAAATTAATAAACTGGGCCGTGAACGCGGCGTTTAATATGTTTTAATGTTCGCAGTTCCTTCACCAAATTATAGTTCCTTAACGAGCAGCTTGTTGCTACGTTCGAGTAACGAGCTCCGCCCCCTCGCTGCACAGCCGGCAGTTCATTCTCCAGCTCCTCACACTAAATTCCCAAACTGTCATCACCACTGAGCAGCTTTTCAGTCGGCAGCTGAGACAGAAGAACAGCTGAACAACCTGGAATCAGCCAGAAATGAACCCAACACCATTCACCAAACGTGCAGTCTGATCTTCAGAGTCTGACCAAATCAGACTGAGCCATAAAACTGCCGCAATATCAAGTTCAGCTCAGTTTTGTCAGTTTTTGCCAGATCAGTATTAATGTTGTTTTGTTCCAGCCAGTCTGTAAAGCATCTTACAGCCCATTTAGTTTGGCGAATGGTGTTGGGTTCATTTCTGGCTGATTCCAGGTTGTTTAGCTGTTCTTCTGTCACAGCTGCCGACTGAAAAGCTGCTCAGTGGTGACGACAGTTTGGGAATTTAGTGTCGTCTCATCTTCAGAGTCTGACCAAATCGGCTGTCGGTCAAATGTGATCTTAAAAGTGTCCGTTTTCTGTTTGTGGCAAAGTAAGAAGTAAAAACGTTCAAATGGCTCGAGCGTCTCCTACAGCTGTCAGAGTCGTTGCTTTGCAACAGCGTCTCAGCAGAGTGATACAGTGTTTGTGATAAAGCCGTGATGTTATGGTGAAATAACAGCACAGTTAGAACGCTGCTCAACCAATCAGCTTGCGTGGCCGGAACTCACTGTTGTGTGTATATATATATATATATATATATATATACATCCAATATGTTAAACTCAGCAAATAAATAAAAAATGTGCTCTTTAAATGCAGAAAAAATCCATATTTCATTACTGCTGCTGTTCTTCATAGGCGGGGCTGCGCTCAGTCTACATGATCATCTGCAGTCTCAGTGAGCTGAATGCTGTATTCAGGCATGTTTTGCGCTGCGTGTCTGCTTGTATGTTCATCCCGCTGTGTGCGCAGAGACACAAACACACACAGGCATCTTATCTCTCATTGTCAGTACATGTGTAAGGTGTGGCACATGGGTTGCATACAGATGGAGCAGTAATAGCGCCTGGAGCTGTTACACTTCTACTGCACTGCACGACTCTAAACAACTGATGCCTTTGAAGCAGTTTAATCCTTTGAAGTCTAGAATTACTGTAGTTTTCCTTTACCATTTAAATAAAAGCTTACAATTACACAATTAATCGCATAGTTACTGAATTACTCTGAACCCTTACTTACAAGAGTCTCCTATCGAGTCACTCACTGACCGACTGACCGACCGATCTATCTTCAGATGCGCTACTAGGTGCCGCTATTATGGCTGTTTTTGAATACTTTGGATTTTGCCTTATAGATCACATTTAAATCTGTTTACGATGGCAGTGTTTGGTGTCTTTTTTCATCACCCGTATAACCTGGCGATTCGTTTTTCAGTTTGATATACTGTCTTAACATAATGGACCCAAAAAACACTGAAAACACAATCAGATTTGAAAAATGTAGATTGTTGAAAATGTAAACACTCTTCCAAACAGTTCGGCTATATTACTGTGAGGTTCCTTTTGCGTCTACTTGGCGGCAGCATTGGCAGGTTCTGTGACCTTGTGTGGCTTTCTCGTTGGCATCAGTAATTGTAGCAGAGGCGCCAGCCCCATTCCATTTTGCCTACTTTTACGCATGTAGAAATAGAGTTTTATATCAAATTTAAATGATCCCATCTGTTTTTATTTGGTCTGTCAACATCAAACAAAAACTAGCATAGTGCTTCCAGTCATCACTTCCAACAAAAGTTGACGGCAGCGCTTAGTGACTTTCTTTTTATGCTGTGACGTTTTGAACCACCCACGTGTTTTGATCATGCCGGCGTGCTCTCCAACTTTGGAGGGTTAAACAAAGCCGTCCAGTGTATGGCTAAGATCATATAATGGGGTCATATAATGGGGTCAGCATAGCAGTGGTGATATGTTTAAACTTGCGCCATGTCTACCCTCATTTTCAGATTCCTTTATTATTTTTATCCTGCATTATTTAGCTGCTACGACAGCGTTTTAGGGCCACAGTCATTAAAAATAAAATTAGTTGAGTTCGAGAATAAAGCCGTAATATTTTTAGAGAAAAATGAATACTTTGAGAAAAAGTTGTAATATTTTGAGAATAAAGTCGTAATATATGATTCAAGTCAAGTCAAGAGGCTTTTATTGCCATTCCATCTATTTACAAGTACACAGTGGAGCGAAATTACGTTCCTCCAGGAAGAACACAATACAATAAATACGATAAATTAAACAGACATTATACACAGTAAACAGACCGGACAGTGTAGCACCGACACAGACAGATTTCTGGACATGAGGTAGTGGAACAAGGTGCAGACATATTTAACATGATGTGATCTGTAAGTTACATCAGATAACAAACAAACACAGCAGTTATTGAGGTAGTAAAACAATTACAATTACAATTACTGAGGAAACTGAGGTAATTGAGGTAATTGAGGTAATTGAGCATTGTCTGAAACATGCTGCCGTTCCAGTATCCCACAACAATAATGAGGATGTTGAGTTGAATCTGGAGAGGATTCCGTGTCAGGAATGAAATCATTAATCACACTAGTGAAAAAAATGAGTGAAAACTTGGGTTTTGCTTCCAAGTTTCCAAGACTGATCACAACCACATCTCCGGGTCCAGCAGTGGGTCGCGACTGGACAGTGCTTACATTTCAGTTTGGCACGATTCCCACACATTCCTGATGGAAACTTGATGGACTATGGGGACTGTGGAATTAATGTAATAGCTGGAATAGTTGTGCCACATAGAAAACACGGAGCGATGATACACGGTGTAACTGTGTGGGTGGATCACAAAAGCAAAGTGTAGACACTGTAATGAAGGTCCGGCTGTCCAGTTTTGTGCATTCTCTGCGCATCACTAATAAACCGTAATGTTATTTGTGTATTGCATTACATGTTTTCTTTGCCGCTATGAATGGAAGCATATTTAACAGAAAATTCCACAGAAGCCTCAACAACTAAATATCAGACTGTCACTCTTTCCCTTCATTCCAGCTTCCATTCTTTTCAGGAGCCTCACTTTCAGTTCCTCAAAGACTCTGCAGACACACCTCCATATTTTCTGAAGTAATCAAACACACTCAGTGGTGTTGAGGTCCATAAAACCTCACTCCACATCCCCAGATGTCCAGTTTTGGTGGACTGAAACCTCTGAACAATGAAAGATTTTAGTGCTGTTTATCTGACGGGGACAGTTTTAGTGTCTACCAGGTTTTCCAGTTGGTTGCTAGGAATCCCATTTTCTCTGAATCTTTTAATATTATTTTGAATTCCAGTTTGGGAAACTCCTGTTTCTTCACTCGCAAGACTTTCTCCTTCCTTATTCAGGTGGATTATCTTATATCAAATCTAATCAGAAATATCCCCTGAAAAATTGGTAACTTTAACTTAATGGCCATTATGACTGGTAAATAAACGAATGAAAGGATGGTTTCTCACTATTACACAGTACTGTATGTGTAAGTGTTTCCCACCAAAGCACCACTTACTACAGTGCTCTGCTAGAGTTGCATTAAGAATTGCAATATGACGCATTTTTCTGTTGTCCGGAGGCTGAAGCAGTTGCATTTGCGTATTTGCGTGGGTTTGTGTCCGAATTCCGGTTAATATATTTTTGCTCTTTCTCTTCTCCATTTCTCCTTCCACACAGGCAATATCTTCGTAGTGAGCTTAGCTGTGGCTGACCTGGTGGTGGCGCTCTACCCGTACCCTCTGGTGCTGACAGCCATCTTCCACCGGGGCTGGAACCTGGGCTCGGCACACTGCCAGATCAGTGGCTTCCTGATGGGCGTCAGCGTGGTGGGATCCATCTTTAACATCACGGGCATCGCCGTCAACCGCTACTGCTACATCTGCCACAGCCTCAAGTACGACAAGCTGTTCAGCGACAAGAACTCTGCATGCTACGTGCTCTTGATCTGGGCGCTGACCGTGCTGGCCATAATCCCCAACCTGTTTGTGGGGTCGCTGCAGTACGACGCCCGTGTCTACTCATGCACGTTCGAGCAGTCGGCCAGCTCAGCCTACACCATCGCCGTGGTCTTCTTCCACTTCATCCTGCCCATCATGGTGGTCACCTACTGCTACCTACGCATCTGGGTGCTGGTCATACAAGTGAGGCGGCGGGTCAAGCCGGATAACCGACCCAAGCTGACGCCTCATGACGTGCGCAACTTTGTCACCATGTTCGTGGTGTTCGTGTTGTTCGCCGTGTGCTGGGCGCCGCTCAACTTTATCGGCCTAGCGGTCGCCGTGGCGCCCGAGCGCTTGGCGCCCCTCATTCCGGAGTGGCTGTTCGTGGCCAGCTACTTCATGGCGTACTTCAACAGCTGCCTCAACGCCATCGTGTATGGCGTGCTTAACCAGAACTTCCGCCGCGAGTACAAGCGCATCGTGGTGTCCGTGTGCACCGCCCGGATCTTCTTCCCCGAGAGTTCCAACGAGGCGCAGGAAAGGCTCAAGAGCAAGCTGTCCCCGCTGATGACCAACAACAACCAGGTCAAAGTGGACTCTGTGTGAGGCGCATTAGGCTGGCTTTACGTGGTGAAACTTTTACACAACCGGTTGCAGCTCAACCCGCTCTTATTGACATATGGCAAATACATATCACAGTTTCTCGATGCATGCAAGACAATATTTTATATTTCTGTGATTTGTTAAGTTGGAACAGACAAAAAAATAATCAAATACTGTGAGTATTTTTTTCAGCGTTTTATGTACTGCATTGTGCTAAAACCAATTGAACAAGACGGAGATTAAACTAACCTCTTTTTAAATAAAACATGCAGTTAGTATTCTTTAAGTACTGATATCCATGATATGCTCAGAAAATAATATTGGGCATGAAGTGATAAAGTTTATTATGATAACAATAATCATCAACAAACAAATATCACCAAATTTCCTACCCCTACATTGAAATTTGTATGAGGGAACTCAGAAAGTTGGATGCAACACGTTCCTTTAATCCACTAGTGTAAGACTAGTCACTCGTATAGTAACTTTATTGGAGAAGAACACAACAATCTTACTGTTATGATTGAAGTTACGAAGTAACAGCGAATATTTGCATCAAACTGCTGTTGAAACAAGCTTTAGCTGTCTAGCTAGCTAGTTAAGTGAAAATATTGTTTATATATATACATATATATATATATATATATATATATATATAATATACATATTTTATTGCCCACCTCTACACTGACTTTTTCACAAAGCAGCAATAGAAGCTAGCAGTTTTATTATACTGTACCATTTTGGCTGCATAAAATCATCTGCAACATTCTATTTACATTTTGTTAATTATCTGTGATGATATTTACATAATATCTTCAAAACAACGATCTTACTAATACGGTAAGTTACGAAGTAACAGCGACATTTTGCAACAAGCGGTTGTTCAAATAACATTAGCATGCTAACTAACTGGTTACAATAATTATCATACCTACATCAATATCCATACTTAGTGACTCAGAAACAGAGTTGCGTGCAACACATTCCAATATTCTTCTATTAAGCCAGATTAGTAGTAAGTAATCTTTAGGTTTTACTATTCTGGCGTCAAATCATCCTCAACATGCTATTTACATTTATTGTTCACTGTTACAGTTAAGAAAGTGTCTCAGCATCTCCAAGACAGTAATTTTATAGGTGAAAGAAAACAATAATCTTACCATTAAAACTGAAGTTACAAAGTAACAGCGAATATTTTCATCACACAGTTTTTAATTAACATTAGCTGGCTAAATAGCTAGTTACGCAAACTGGTTACAATAAACGTTTGATAAATATCTTATTGCTCACCTCATTCTTGATATTTATACAAAGCAATACAAAACAAACAAAGTTGCAAGACATTCAATTATTTCTCTAGATAAGTTGCTGGCCATTTTTACCTCATATCTTCTAAATGCTAACTCTACAGGAGAAGGAAAAACATCTTAACTAATGAGGTTTTTACCACGTAATTTTGGATCATTTCTGTTAGTCCATTTGTCGTTAATTGTTTACACAATTCAAAGAGTGAAAAAAGTAAAAAGTGACTAAATTGGAGATTGTTTTGTGCAACAGTGACGATACTGTACCATTCTGGTTATATAAGATCATCTGAGACATGTTATTTACATTTTGTCTCCAAAACAGTCAGTTTACAGGGAACAAAAACAACAATCTTACCATTAAAATTGATACGGAAAAAAAATGAAAAAAGTCTTGCAGCAGAGGTGCCAGACAAATGCCGTTCATTAAAGGTATTCTCACTGACGGTAAAAAATCTGTAAAATTACAGGCAAATCAGTGCAAATGTCTGTAAAATAAAGGTATAATCTGTTTTTGGGAATGTTTTTTAAAAATCGGGTATTGACTGTTAAATCTTATCGTTTTTTTACAGTGTAGTCAAGCGAACTGGTAAGCAGCAAATGAGCAATTTTAATTCGTTAAGCTTGAATTTGTTTGTTGTCTTGCTGGTTGACAAAATAAAAAACTGCTCACCAACATTGCATAACATCAACATGGAGGACCTCCTTCTGAACAGCCCCAAAGGTTATCTGCTTAATCTTCTTTTCCACAACCTATTGTTTGAAATCAGTTGAAATGATATGGTTTGGCCTGATCATGTGATCCACTATCAGCATTTTGATTGGCTGTTTCATGACAAATTTCAAACTGAAGTGCAGGATGCTTTACAATACGCAGCACAAATGAAATTTAGTTTCATGCAAGTTTCCAGCAACTTTAGTTGCGTAAAAGTTGTTTCACCACATAAAGTCAGCCTTCGGCTGCTTTGGGAGAACTTGAATTTCCGCGGAAGGTGCTGTGACTGAACAAAACTGCGTTAACGAACAAAACCGAACACTGTCTCGCTGCCGAGCGAAGCTGACTGAAGAACATATTACCAAATACAACGAACACGAGTACAAAGCAACTTCCCGTCCTGAAGCTGTGGATTTTTTGCCTCTATACAATCAAAAGCGCACAGGGGAAAATGTATCGTTTCTTTATTACGACGCACTTTCATGTGTTTTATTTTTTTCATGATTAAAGTTTTTCTATTGTTTTAAATGTTTACAGTGGGGAAGAAAAAAAATGTAAGACATTCTATACGTATTTATTTTCTATGAATTGTCTATATATAAACAGATCAAAAAGTATGAACACGCATATATATAAATATATACTTACATATTACTTGCTTTTCTCTTTATTTCATGGTTCTATGATGGACAAAGAGGACTTTTATCTTTTATCAATGCCAGGAATGAATGCCAGCAAATTTTTACAATGCCTGGTCACAGACGTTTACCAAATCGTTGACCATAAAGAACAACCAAAAGAATTTTACTGTTTTCAAATCGACCTCAGTCTGATGGGCCTGTTAACTCTCGCCTCGTCAAGCAAGCAATACGTTTGGAGCGCTGCTGACCCACAATCCCCCCCTGTGAAGGTCTTCTCAGCACAATATCTGGATGAAATTTTTGCGAGTATCTGTCTTTTTCTGTCTGTCTGACTGTCTGTCTTTCTCTCTCTCTCTTTCCTTTTCCTCTCTCGTGTTTTCACCCTTCCTTTGTCCACTCGAGCTTTCCTCTGGTTCCCTTCTCACTTTTTAAAGCCGTCCTTTTCTCCCTGTTCCTCTCTTTCTCTCCGCCTTTTGTATGCATGGATCTACCGGTGAATCCATATGCAAATTGGAGTATAAATAATAAAACTTGTTTGAGGATGAAAGAGTGCTCACTGATTTACTGCCACTGTGTTTATGCATTCAAATGCTGGCAGGGCAAAAACGTGACACCAAACTGTCATGGAAGGGTTTTACACCTGAACAGCAGTAACAGTGAGCTTTGCTAACAGCTTTTGGTTTTGTTTTTTTTTGCCCTGTTGTTCTTTTTCTGAGCAAATGTTTGGTTCCTTTTTCATTTGAGCTCCATTTCAGGTTGGACGAGTGACAGCTGGGCTAATTCAGCCATGATTTTATCTGGCAAAGCTACTTCAGTGAATAAAGACATCTAAACTGAAGGGCTAGCTCATCAAGACGGTGCTCATTCTTCCATCTACGCGTGCAACGTTTCCACTGCTCTTGGTTTTCACACAAGCCCAAAAAATAGTAGATCCACCCAATGCTTTACACTTGGCAAGGTGTTCCTTTCATCAAATGCTGTTCCTTTTTCCCCCCAAACATGTCTTTGTGGCCAAAGATTTTTCCTTCCTTGGTCCACAGCTCCTGTTTCCAAAATGCTTCTGGCTTATCTAGATGTTTTCAATCCTGAAAAACAGTAGCGAATATGATTACAAGGTAAGCTTTGCTAACATTTTTGTGGCTTTTGGTTCAGTTGATCTTATTCTAAGCAAATGTTCTTCCTGCCAAGTGGCCAGTTCTGGAGTAGACTGCAGTAATCAATCCTGACAGAAACGGTTCCTTTTCTCTTTGAGCTGTATTTCAGGTTGGACGAGTGACAGCTGGGCTAATTCAGCCATGATTTTATCTGGTGAAGCCATTTCAGTGAATAAAGACATCTAAACTGAAGGGCTAACTCATCAAAACAGGGTTAAAGTGGCTAACTGGTACTAGTTAGCATGACATACCATAATTGGCTGATAGGTACTGGAATTCATTTTTCCATCTACATGTGCAACATTTCCTGTGCCCTTGGTTGCCACACAACCCCGAAGAATAGTAGATCCACATTATACTTTACACTTGGCAAGGTGTTCCTTTCATCAAATGCTGCTCCTTTTTCTTCAAACCTATCTTTGGTGATTGTGGCCAAAAGTAACTGCTGCCACAGAGAATTCTGAAGACTTCCCCGTCCAGAGACTCATTAAAACAGTGTGGTTAACAGTGCATGGAAGCTAGTTAGCATGATTTGGTATGTCAAAGTCACTACAGTAAAGACCCCTCGGCTGAAGGGAAAACTGTGTTAAAGTGGCTAATATAGCATGGAAAACAGTTAGCATTACATAGTTACCATTCTAACTAGCGGTGTTAGCTTTATAGGCATGACTTTATCCTCAGTAAATAAAGACCCCTGAGCTGAAGGGACAGTCTTTAAAATGGTATTAGTGGCTATCAATGAATGGAAGCTAGCATGACATAGGTAACAGTCTAACTTGCAGTATTAGCTTTAACTTACTCATTAGCATAATTTAACCGGCGAAGTTACTTCAATGACTTCAGTTGAAGGGATGTACTTCATCAAAACAGTCTTAAAGTGGCCAACAGTGCCTGGAAACTAGTTAACACTGCATAGTTACCATTCTAAATAGCAGTATTAGCGTTAACTCACTGATAGCCATGTAAACAATGTAAGTTATGTGATCATGGTTCTTTTTCTCTGGTGTAGTGTTTTGAATTTACACCCGTCCTTTAGAACACTGCTAATGTGTTAATGCTAACAGTGCATGGAAACTAGTTAGCGTGACGTAGTTACCATTCTAACTAGCATTATTATTAGCTTGAACTCATTGTTAGCCATATAAGCAAAGTCTTTTCAATGTAGTTCCCTAATTGAAAGTATAAGCTAGATAAACCAGCATAGAGCAGCATAGCTGGTCACCATCAAAACCAGCATATGTTGTGTTTTGGATGCTGGTATGCTGGTCAACCAGCATGACCATGCGAGGTGACCAGCTGACCCAACACTATACCATCATAAATCTGCATAAACCAGCTTAGACCAGCATACAATTCTAGCTGGCCTGTGCCGTTGAAAGCTAATCAGCATGACATGCAGTTGAGTTGGACATGGTGAACTAATTACAGTTTAATAAGATCTTGTCATTAAAAAGAGACTTAATCAAAATAATGTTGATGTGGGTAACAATGCATGAAGAGTAGTTAGCATTCCTAATTAGCATTTCAGCCTTTTTAACAAGCAGTATTAGCTTTAACTCACCGTTAGCCAAGCCAACATTGTTTGGTTTCCACTGCCTCTTCAAAATACTGTTAGATTTAGGGTTAATATTCAGGCTTGGAGATTACCGATGGTGATTTGTTACAGCGGTGGAGACGGCAGAGAAACCTAAGACATATTTCTTAAGGTTGTTTTGGTATATGGGCAGTACTCAACCTCTTAATGTCAAGGACAGATCTCACGGATGGACTGCATGGGTTCTAAATGTCACCTCTGCTGTTGGCTAGTGGCACAAGAGCTCACGGCTCAGTGGGGGAAAAACGGGGCTATACTGAGTATTAGCATGAGCAAAGCTTATGCAATCAACCAGGCTAAACGCCCACAACCTCGGCGATTCAGTCGAAAAAAATGTAAAGGCTTTGTGGTCCATTCTCTGTTTAATCCATTTCCCTGATCTCAATGAGCGAGTGAGTGAATGAATGAATGAAAATAGGAAAACGGATTTATACTCTACTCACGCAGAATGATGCGCTAATCTGGGCCTTGCTGTTACTTTTACAGCTCCCTGCTCCACAAGATTCACAGCAACGGATAAAAAAGAAAAGTGCACCAAGGCCTGAACTGTAATTCATGCCTCTGCAGGGATTTGTTGCAGAGAATATGAGGGTGTGCCTTTATTCCTAAACTCAGATGCAACTACAGTGAAGAACAGCATCTAATCAAGTAATTGTGTAGTCAGAATTACTAATCAGCTACTGATCTTAGAATTAGGCATCAGAACTTGATGAAAAACATGGAAACTGAAGTTTTTCCTCAGTGGAAGATGAAATACTGTGTGAAGATAAGAAGCTGGCACAGTCCCTCAACTGGGGAAGATACATTTGCATTTAGCTGACCTTTATCCTTGATGACCATAAGAAAGGAGTGGCTCAGGTTAAGTGCCTTTGCCAAAGGTTCCAAGTGGCAGGACAAAATCCCTGACCTCTTGAATCAAAGCTTAGTTCTAAATAGAATCTGTAGAACTGTGTATATAATTGTATGCAAATATCTGAGCAACCCTGGCCAAATAACACATTTAGTTGATTTTGGCTTCCAGAATTTGCTGAGATTTAGTGGAATCCATTCTGCCTTCTACCCATGAAATGTTTCCTGTGTGACTGGCCACCACACAACCCAGAGAAGAATAGATCCACCCCATCATTACCAGTTGACAAGGTGTTCTTGTTATCAAATGCTGCTCCTTTTTTCTCTGGTCTGGACTTTTGGAATGAGGTCCCAGTAAAGGTTTCCTTCTGATGACTCTTCCATGCAGATCATGTTTGCGTAAGGTAGAATGCTGCATCACCACTCCTGTGTTAGCCAGACCTTTTTTTAGGTTCTTGCTGCCATGTGAGGGGTTTTGCTTTGCCTTTCCGGTCAGCAAAAGAGCAGCTCTATCTGTGAGTTTTCTAGATCTTGTCGAGACCCCCACAGCTCCCCTTAACTGTCATTTCTAATTAACATTCGGCCAGCAGAAGCCTTTGTAAAAAATCAGTTCATGTGTGCATGTCTGCCTAATCAGTCCTAACGAGTCAATTATGGCCTAATGATTTAAGTTAATAAGTTCTGAGAAACTGTTAGTTAAACCTGCTGCAACAACAGACACTAAAGCAAATTTACGGCTGGTTTTAAAGGATGGAAAATAGAAGCAAAACTGGCTAACGTTGGCGAATCGAGTGGAATATGTAATCAATCACACTGCAATATCACCACCCACTTTTCGCCCAATCATGTTTTGCGCTATCCTTCTTCAAATGCATATGCATGAGGAAGCGAAACGCATTCTGCATTTTTCCATGCACACGGCCCATAAACTGCGCAGTTAGGCCTGTGCCCCAGTTTTGTGCATAACACAAGCAGAACGCATCGGATTTGCGCCTGAAACTGCCACAAAAGCTCAGTACATCATGTCCGTTTTAAGGCAAATGCCTGACGTTTTAACAGACACTCTGTATTTATATGCAGTAGCCGCTGGCAAGGCTTCTCCTAAAAGGGTCAGTTTCTTGCTTTGGCTGGTGATTCTCAAATTAGAAAATCAGATTTCAGCAAATCTGTCAATCTTTTGATCAGTCTTTTGAGACTCAGCTGGTCTTTTGCGCTTCTCCTCAAAGACATTTTCCCTCTCTTAAGCAATAACGAACTGTTTGCATATATTTTTACCCAATCAAAGTCCTTATAGCCCCAATCAAGCACAACACAGGTAAAACCGAGCAGAGGAATAAACAGATCTTATCTCAGGAACAGAATTTTACAAGTGTTCTTAAGGAAATACATGGATTTAATGTGAAATGGTTGATTTCGTAGAGACTCAGATGTCTTTACAGTGGTGGTGATAGGAACCAGGGGTCGCCATGACTACAACACAAATGTAGACATTTTATTTACTATCCAGAACCACCAGTGAACCTACACGAGTCTTCTGAGTCTATATGGAACGTTGATGATGGGAAAATCTGAAAATATGTTTTCTTTAGGGACTATTTTGTGTTACAGCGCCCTGCATGTAACTCTTCACCCTGAATTGGTAAAAAATATATATATACATATATTTTAGGCCGAAATGTCATTTAATTTCATGTAATAACTTGCTGTGATGCACAGTGTCAGAAAAACAGGTACTATGCAGGTACATTTTTTGTTCAAGGTACCAACAACGTAAACATACCCTCAAAGGATTTTAAGGTCAAACTGTGTACCCTAAATAGGTTTTTCCCAGGGGAGAGCTACATATTTGTACAGAGCAATATAATAAAAGAATAAAAGTAATAGCATAGAAGCCTGGATATTTTACTCTTTTTTTCTCTTATTGGCTGACCAGAACACTTTTGGGGACAGGGTTGGGGTCATCATTGCACTGCTATGCACAATTTCAGAAAAATACATTCTAAACCAGGGTGTCCAGTCTATCTGCAAAGGGCCAGTGTGGCTGCAGATTTTCAAGCCAAACAAGCTGAAGCTCACCTGACTCCACTTGTTTAATCAGTTCCTCTCAGGCTTCAAACATTTGGTCATGTGATCTCCTGACTTCTTGGAATGAAAACCCCTCTTGTCACTTGGGTGGTATCCTCAAGGGTATATTTCCAGTACCTTTAGCCAGGGAACACTTGTAGTGTTGCAATTGAGTTATGTGAGAAATGTGAGTTATACAAAAAAGAAAAGGTACAGTTCCATACTTTCCCCCTGAGAAACACTTATTTAAGGTACACAGTGGAACCTTAGAACAGTTGTTGCACCTTTGAAGGTATATTTTGGTTGTTTCTGTCTAAATTCATACTCCAGACAGTCCCTTCTCCTTCCGCCTCACTCCTCCCCCACTTTACTTACCAGTCTAGGAGAAATGTTGCAAACTCGTCATCAAACCTCACCCCTTTACTCACCAAGAGCAACTTCTTTTCTTTATGGTTTCTTGCTGGGAGCGGCTATTTCTTCATGCTCTCATGTTGGACTGATGACAAACTGGATGCCACAGTGACTCATTATCGCCTCTTGAGGTACAAAGTGGTATTACAAGACAGGACGGGCCAGACCTAGCTAGTTAGCATGCTAACATCATCAGATATCTCTGCAACAGGGTACATAGATGTCTTCGACATAATGTGAAAACTGTTATTCCTTCACAATCGGTTTAAAATGTTAGTTTATTTTGCAACGTTAAACTAAAAGTCTTACAGCTCCTTGCACAGTCCTCTTTTTCCTGACAGTGCAAAGGTCAAAAATGGCTGCAGTGGACCACATTATTGTGAGACAGCATCACAGATATAGCAGAGCAGTGCTGTAGAAAGCATACAAACACGTTAAAGTTATTTTATACGCTCTACTCACTTAAATTCAACTTTCAACATCACTTATTATGCTTGGAATCAGTTTACTTACTTCTTCACAAACTGTTTTTGAGCTGAAAGATACAATGTTAGAAAAAACTATGCTAGTAACATTAGCGGAGGCAACAGAACATTAGCATCTGTTTACGAGGGTGTTTATCTGTTTATCTGCCTTTCTTTGTGTGAATTTCAAGACACACGATGTACTGTGGCTTTTTGTGGTCTCCATGTGGCTTTAGCTTAATAGTAATGGCAAAATGCTGAGTGGGATGTAGAGAAACTGAACCGTGCTCAGAGTTGCGGACTGTTCTGTTCAGCTCTGGTGAACAACATGAGGAATTTTTGGACACTGTGTGGTGGAGTAAGCGAACACAAAGAGACCACTGCAGAGGGTCAACCACTGACCAGGATGTGTCCGAATGGTCAGGCGTTATGTTCATGCTCACAGCCCTAGTTCGCTTTGTGAGTGTATGGTGGTTTTTGATGATGCTGTCTTGCTAACTTAACAAACACAAAGGAATTAAGTGTTAATGAGCTGAAATAGACCCTGTCTCAGATGTCTAACACTGGGTGCTCATTATAGACTTCTACATATCAGCTTTGTTTCACTAGTCTGATTAACCCTCTGGGGTCTGAGGGTTTTTTATTATTTTTGCATTATTAATAGATTTCACTGCTTGTGAATAAAAATCTCTTCGCTTCCAGGCAGGAATTGGTTCTAGAAGTCAACTGAAAGAACCTATGCAGGGAACTGTGGTTCAAGCTGGAAGAGCTCTGTAACGTTCTGGGGGTGTTTTAATTATGCGGAAATGGGTTCTTTGGTTGAGGTGACAGTAAATTTGAACCACAGTGCCGACACTGAGCTGCTGGACAACCAGGTTTGGCCTTTTGCTCATCATCTTAAGGAGGAACATAACATTCCCATCCCTGTATTCCACGAATGACAGTTCTTGCACTCACAGGGCTGCAGATGTGACTGATTGGCATGATGAACATTCGGGAGCATTCACACATCTGGACTGACCCGCAAAATCCCCAGATTTGAATCCTCCTGAAAATCTGTGGGACAACCTGGAACAGCGAGTAAGACGCAGGGAAGGCTCCGCGAAATCTGGCCGAACTGCACAATTCTTTGATGTAAGAGTGGCTGAACACTGATGTCACCTACATCCAGAAACTCGTCCAGTCCAGGCCGAATCAAATCGCAGCTGTTATTCGTGCTCGTGGAGGGTTTACACACTATTAGGTATGTTTCAGTCACAAGTGACAATTTTTTTTGTCTGGTGAATTAAAAATAATAATAATAATAATAATTATATATATATATATATATATATATGCATGTGTCTTAAATGTGCCTTTAAAGGCACTTGCATTTCACATGATTCTCACGTTATACACAAAATGTTCAGTAATTCTGAGATTCTCTCTCTGTAATGAGGCCCTTTTGACCTGAAGCACTGTGTACAGAGATAATTCATCCCTGAAGCTGAAAAGTTCTGTTCAGTTTGAGAAATTATTACATAAATATCTTTTGTGAAAACACAGCTTTACTCATGTGGGCAAATTGTTTTGGTGCTTGAAATGTGTTTACCAAAGTCTCAGGATCACAAAAGCAGTGGAACACATGAATAAAACAATAGATAAATGTTCTCCTCATTACTGCTTTCCAGCAGCTTCAGCAGCTGTAAACTCTCTGCACGCCGTTTCACATGAGTCTCCGATGTGGACTGAATGAAGAATGAAGGGTTTCCGGCGGGATGGTCAGTCCTTAGTGATTTCCTGAGTGTCCATTAGTCAGTTTCACACAGAATGTAGACGGACACACGAATCCACCAGTTCCACACGGTGAGAGGCAGATGACGTGTATCTCAGCCCCTCTTCATAGGCTCATAACTCCGGATGTGAGTCTCGTATGATCTCGAGATAAGATGAAATGGAAAGGGTGACTCTACAGATTCAGGAAGTGTTTGAACTGGATTTCTGTGCTGGATCATCACAAAGTTTTCAATATAAACATTGAGAAACATCTAATTTGATGATTAAAGTGTCTGAAGTGTCGACCCCAGAGGGTTAATGTCAAAAAATTCAGTGCTCCGAGTCAAAACGTCACCCATGTAGCCTAGAAATTGCATTTTTCTTTGAGTTTAGCCAAGAACTGACATCTCTAATAGCAAAAGGGATGCAAACGTTGTCTGGAGGGCACCAATTAAACTAACCAGGTGTTTACTATACAATCCAGGGCTTAAAACATGATTCACTGGAAACCTGCCTCCAACGGCGGCACATTTAGTCTTCTTTACGTCCAAAATGATGCTTGCTGTGAATCATGTTGGGAACGGCAGAGGTGGTGGTGAAGTCAGGGTTGGTGGGTGTGGTTACTGTAGTGGAGAGGGAGGCACTACTTTGCTGGGACATGAAAATTCCATTAGCCTATTGAGTTGCATGTAAAATTTGCCAGAATGGCACAAACTTCACTTTTCATGATTTCTCACATCGAATATACAGTGACAAGTAATGCATATGTGAACTAGTGAACTCTTGAGGGTACCAGTACACTAACTAAAAAGCAGTGTATGTAATAACTATGTAATTATTACCATGTTACAGTTATTACATAGTTATTACTATGTGGTAACATTAATGAAGCATGAAACTACGTTGTAACTACTTGCAATGTATTCATTGTTACAGATGTTACATAAGTCTGTCTTGAAGTGTATAATAAGGTAATTACACACTTCCTGTTACAATCAAAAAGGTCTAGTTGGAAAAAAAAACAGTTCACCCCTTTACACATGTGTAATTACATTACTTGAGTAAAAACTGAAATTAATACATATGTATTTACATAAACTGTACTACTATAATCCATCTGTAACACCATGTACATCACCAGTAGTTACTGTTGTTGAATGCATTATTATTGTGTAACTACACTGTTATTAGTGACACAATATTAAGTAGGATTATACAGGAAAACAAAACAATCAAAAGAACAAAACCAGGATGTGAAGGTAACATTATGTAACTGAAAGGCTTCAGCTGTTAGCTCGAGTTGTTTTCCGAGTGTACTGATCATCCAAGTGTGCAAAAATCATTACTTCTCCATCAAAGCATAAAAAGGCGGTTCGTGTGTTCAGTTTGATGTTGTGAACATCTGAGCGGGAAGCGTGGGACGAGGCGGAGGATCGATCCTGAGCGCGCTCAGACGGGCGTTCACTAAGACACAAGGGTGCTCCGGTCATTAGGAGCCGTGTGAAGAAATTGAAAGTGCTGTAAAATCAATTCTCTGAAGGTACAGGTAACCAGCGCCCTGACACCTGGAACTATTCTTCTGACATTTGGCTCTAAAAAGTCATTAGCTCCAGATCTGGAACTCAGGAGGTTTAGAGAGCATCTGATTCCACCCATCAGCTAATTATCAGAGTCTTCATGAGCTCAGTCAGGTGTTCAGAGAACATGATGCCAGGCTGGTTCTCTGGAGTCTGAGCAGTTATGTAACCAACTGGTCCAGGATCTGGTAGATCACTTAACATGGGAACCATGGACCACAGTACATTCACCAAGCGTTCTCTGGAGTGAAACCAAAGAAGAACCACTTTTCACTCCATCAAGAACTTTTCAATGAGTTGTTCTACAAAGAGTAATTTTTGTGAATGAGTTATGAGTGTAAAGAACTTTTTAAAGAGAAGAACCAATGTGGAACCTTTATGTTTAAGAATGTAAAGGTAAAATGATGTTAAGGTTCTATATATAATGTAAAGGTTCTAAAAATCCTCATATTCAAAAATGTAATGCAGATTGGGGTTGGTTGGCACCTAATGAAAAGGTTCCACTAAAGTTGTTTTTCTAAAACCCAGAATCAAAGCCAAGAACCAATGTGGAACCTTCACGTTTAGGAATGTATAGGACAGCAAGGTTATTTGTCACTGTGGGAACCCATGGAGGTCTAGAGTTACTGTTTTTTTTTTTGCTGTTCTGTTTAATAATAGTAATGCAATTACACAATTAGGCCCTACAAGTAGCCAAAAGCATGTTATGGTTCTACATTAATTATAAAGTTCTTGTGTACAGTCTGATTTTGCAAAATGTTTTTGCTATTTTTGCCATATGTTTGTTGTAAATTTTGACATTAAAATAAACAGAAAAAAGTCAGAAATAAAGACTTAAACCCAAATTAACTGTCTTCACAAGTTTTCACAGTTTTATTTTTCCCTAGAACTGTATGTTCAAGCCAAGAACCATTAAGGAACCTTCATATTGAGGTGTGTAGGTTGGTCGGCATGGTGTAAAACCCTTAGAGGTTCAGAGTTGTTACTATAGTTTTGCTATTTAAATTAGTTACAGGTAA
>NW_023494796.1:4011281-4056281 GCF_904425465.1 Colossoma macropomum | reverse complement strand
TTACAGGAAGGCAGCATGAGCGCCAGAATCAGATCTTCCAACAGCAGATCAATCCTTTAATTGTCTTATCTTGAAGGAGTTGACGAGGTAAGACTCTAAAGTCACTACAGCCTCTAAAACTGTGACGTCTGATGATGTTTTAGGCCGTATTGACTTGGAATCTGCTAAAATTGGTAGGTTAGCTAGCTAATTGTACTTCTCGCCTGAAGGTGTCAACCAACCCTGACTGCTAGCCTAGCCACTGATCTACAGACTACGATATACAACCAAGCTAGCATTAGAATAGCTGTTGTTTTGTACCAGAGAAAAGAAGCTAAACTGAGGTAAAGTATCTAAAGATCAGCTACCTTGCTAACTTGTAGCTTGTTGCTCCTCCTCATCTGAGAAATCATTTCTGGTCATTTCTGTCATTTGACGAATCAAGTCTGTCCTTTATAATGGTGATTTGAAGACCGTTCAGGCATAACATTCTGACCACCTCCTTGTTTCTACGCTCATTGTCCATTTTATCAGCTCCACTTACTATATAGGTGCACTTTGTAGTTCTACAGTTACAGACTGTAGTCCATCTGTTTCTCTGATACTTTGTTAGCCCCCTTTTACCCTGTTCTTCAGTGGTCAGGACCCCCATGGACCCTCACAGAGCAGGTACTATTTGGGTGGTGGGTCATTCTCAGCACTGCAGTAACACTGACGTGGTGGTGGTGTGTTAGTTTGTGTTGAGTTTTTAAACACTGTGTCCACTCACTGTCCACTCTATTAGACTCTCCTACCTTGTCAGTCCACCTTGTAGATGTAAAGTCAGAGACGATAGCTCATCTGCTGCTGCACAGTTTGTGTTGGTCATCCTCTAGTCCTTCATCAGTGGTCACAGGACGCTGCCCACAGGACGCTGCTGGCTGGATATTTTTGGTTGGTGGACTATTCTCAGTCCAGCAGTGACACTGAGGTGTTTAAAAACTCCAGCAGCACTGCTGTGTCTGATCCACTCGCACCAGCGCAACACACGCTAACACACCACCACGTCAGTGTTACGGCAGTGCTGAGAATGATCCACCACCCAAATAGTACCTGCTCTGTGAGGGTCCATGGGGGTCCTGACCACTGAAGAACAGGGTAAAAGGGGGCTAACAAAGTATCAGAGAAACAGATGGACTACAGTCTGTAACTGTAGAACTACAAAGTGCACCTATATAGTAAGTGGAGCTGATAAAATGGACAATGAGCGTAGAAACAAGGAGGTGGTCAGAATGTTGATTGATCGGTGTATAGTTGCTGTAAGATGATTGGCTTTTTAGCAGTAACGTTAACTATCTGTATTGTTTCTGAATTAGCCGTCCTGCTATAAAAAACAGCATAGTCACCAGCAAAACCAGAATATGGTGTGTTTTGGATGCTGGTATGCTGGTCAACAAAGCAATTATCATGCTGGGTGACCAGCTAAACCAACACCAGACCAGAATTCATGCTGGATAATGCTAGTATTTTAGCAGGACAGCTAACAAAGAACATCAAAAACCACCAAAAATCCAAAGCAACCTTCAAGATACATCATCAGAAGGAGCTTTCATAGCTGGAAGCTCATTCTAGAGACCACTGGATGTTAGTAGGCATTTTTAAAACAGATGCAGCCACAATTAAGATCTGCCAACAGAGCTCATGGCACTGTTTCTAATTAGCATATTTTCCCAGAATGCTACTGTAAAAGACAATGTGTTGTCAATGAACAATAATGACCAAACAAACCAGTTAACGAGTGACACTACAAGCTGCTCACCAGACAAAGACCAACCGGAGCTGAGTTACATATGAAATACTGCTTCATAAACACAGCTCATGTATGAATATAACCTATGTCCAGTTAATGTGGAGGCTCCCGTCTCCCAGCATTGACCACACTAGTCTGTTTCCCATTGATTATGGTTGCTGTTGAAAGACTCTGCTCACTCTTTACTGCTGCTCATAAAAGAATTATAGGACGCTAAAAATAAAGGCACAAGGTCAGAGGTCAGGACAATGCAGTGGGCTAAGGAAGACTCAGCACCAGCCTGGTGATGGTATTGGTTTTTCCCTGCACTGCTAAGGTTACTCCTTAGAGGTCTAGAGATATTGACTGTTATTCATCGAAATTGCATACAATCAAAAATGACCATAAATATCTCATCATCTACCTACAAAGACAAAAGTGGTATGGAATAAAAGTTTAGAATTAGCACTTTCCACACAATTTTTGTTCTCGATTATTGATCACAGCCCCATTGCTAAGATTTACATTTACATTTTTGAAAGGTAGGTGAAGGCAGTGTTGGGAGTCTTGCCCAAGGACTTATAGTGTAGGGTGTTCACCCAGGTGGGGGACTGAATCCCAGTCTACAGCGCAGAAAGCAGAGGTGTTACCCATGACACCATACCAACCACAAGACAACCATCAGACCTACTCAACCACACAAGGTACATGAGTTTAGCTAACGTTAGCTAACCGTACGTGATCATCTTATCATTATCTGTTTGTGCTGATGTTTCAGTAAACCACAGTCTCATAAAACTAACATAAATGTGAGCTAACATTAGCTTAGCTTATCCTGATAGCAGGGCAGTCTGATAGTTAGCTAAGTGCAGCCAAGGTAGCAGCTTTAGTGCTCTGCCTTTATTACAGCTTCCGTTCTTTTCAGGAGACTCACTTTCAATCCCTTCATCAGCTTTATAACTAGGCTAGTTTAACTGTGACTGACTTCCTCTCGTATCTTTGAGCTCGAAAGCTGTGAGTTTGTGATTCCAAACAAGATGAATTCACTAAATGAGGTTGAAAGTGTACAAGTAGAGTGTAAAACTTGATCTAGATGGTCATCTGCACTTTTCTGCAACAATTCCTATGAGCTCTAGCTTTGTAGTAGCTTTGTTGCTGCTGCGCAATGTGTGGTAGCCTTTAGCTGGCTGCAGTAGTCTTTCTATGCTTCCATCATTAGGCTACAGGCTGATGATTAGATTTTTTTGCATCATGTACAGTTCTTCACATTGATGGATGTTGGAGAACGTGCTGTAGATGGTTCTATATAGAATCGTTTTGAAAATGGCTCTATATACCACCCAAAAGTGTTCTTCTGTTGTTATGATGCCAAGCTTGTAACAATAGAAAAACCCTATGTAGTTGCTATGTAGAACCAATTTCAAAAAGGTTCTTTATAGAACCATCTGTAGTACATTCATGCACATTTTCCATCAATCTGAAGAACTCTTTTATGATGCAAAGAACACTTTAATCATGCAAAGGGTTCTTTGAGTGTTCATGGTTCTATATAGAACCATTTTCTTTACTAAAGAACCCTTGAAGCATCTTTTTTTAAGAATGTAGAGAGAAGCTGAATCGCTTATTTAATATTTTTTTAACTTTCATGACATTCAAAATTTTGAAAATTCAGACTTATTCTTTGTGTTGCGTAAAATTCCGACTAACACATAAATATGTCTGATAAAGTTTGAGGGGAAATCAACAAGGAAAAGAAGTTGAAACGACCTCTCCATGATTCAGCTACATATGCCTTCTTTTGTGAGGAACTGCTTAGTTTGGTAAATTACCCAACATGTTTACCACCAAGCACTTTATCAGGAACCCTATACTGATACTGGGTAGTTCCTTCCTTTGCTCTCAAAACTGTCTCACTTCTTTGTGGCATTGTTTCCACAAGAGTTTCTGGTCCATGTTGACCTGATTCCATCATTCAGTTCCTGCAGATTTTTCAGCTGCACTTTCATGCTCTGAATCTCTTGTTCTACCACATCCCGAAGAAGTTCTACTGGATTCAGATCCAGTGGCTGGGAACACCACTGAAGAACACGGAACTCACCGTCATGTTCATGAAACCAGTTTAAGCTACTTTTACTTTGTGACATGGTGCATCATCATGCTGGAAGTAGCCATTAGAAGATGGTAAATTGCGGCCATGAAGGGATGAACATGGTCAGCAGCAACACATTAACAGGCTGTGGTAATCAAGTGATGATTGATCGGTATTAATGGCCCAAAGTGTGCCAAGAAAACACCCCATTACACCTCCTCCACCAGCCTGGACTGTTCACACAAGGCAGGTTGGGTCCATGGATTAATGCTGTTGGATTCTGACCCCACCGTCTGTGAGCCTCAGCAGAAATCCATTTTTTTTTTCAGTCTTTCAGTCAACTGTCCAGTTTTGGTGATCCTGTGTCCACCTAAGCCTCAGCTTTCTCTTCTCGGCTGACATAAGTGGAACCTGACGTGGTCTTCTGCTGTTGTAGCCCATCCACCTCAAGGTTTGACATTCTGAGATGCTTTTCTGCTCAGCACAGCTGTAGAGTGGTTATCTGAGTTACCGTAGCCTTTCTGTCAGCTAGAACCAGTCTGGCCATTCTCCATTCTGATGGTTGATGTGAACATTACCTGAAGTTGCTGGACCGTATCTGCATGGTTTTATGCACTGCACTGCTGCCACACGATTGGCTGATTGGATAATTTCATTATAGACTAGGTGCACAGGTGTTCCTGATGAAGAGCTCGGGCAGGGCTGACGCTGACCCTTACAGTCCTGTGGTCGTCCACTTAAGAAGCTAACATAAAAGTCCAGTTCTTCTCTTGTACAAAGCAAAACACAAAGCTCCTCATGACTCAACATTACCAAACTGTTTTCGACGTGTCCTGTTTGCTGTGGAAGATCTGGCTCAGTGGTCAGAAAAGGCCAGAGCCAGTTTCGCCCATGACACGCTGTGGAAAGAAGCCCTAATCAAAGCCCCTCCAGCGCTCGGCGCGGCGATTTAATACGCTCCATGTCTTATTGTGTAAGAAGTGACGCGGAGTGGCCATTACCCAAATAGCCCCGCGTTCCGGTCGGCCCGTCTGGACTCCGATAATAACGCATTCGTTTGCAAATGGGGGAAACCTGGAGGCGGCCGAGGCTTTTCAGACGGTTTTAGAGATGATCGTTATTGAAAGGAGCCGCGGACTCTGAACATCGGCATTAGACAATTATTTAATCTCCCATTATGGCCCATCGCAAATGATTTTAGAGTGGGCGACGGCCAGTGACTCACCCTTCACTCTCTCTCAGTGTCTCTCACTCTCTCTCACTTTCTCTCAGGGTCTTTTGCTCTCTCACTTTCTCTTGGTGTCTCTTGCTCTCTCTCATTCTCTCTCCTCTTCTTTCTTTCTTAGTGTCTCTCACTCTCTCAGTGTCTCTTGCTCTCTTTCACACTCTCTCTCCTCTTCTCTCACTTTCTCTCAGTGTTTCTTGCTCTCTTTCACTCTCTCTCTGTGCCTCTCACTCTCTCTCAGTGTCTCTCGCTCTCTCTCTCACTCTCTCTCTCCTCTTCTCTCTCTCTCTCTTTCTTATTGTCTCTCGCTCTCTTTCACTCTCTCTCAGTGTCTCTCGCTCTCTCTAACTCTGTCTCTCACCCTCTTTTCTCTCTCTTTCTCAGCGTCTCTCGCTCTCTCTGTGTCTCTCGCTCTCTTTCACTCTTGGTGTCTCTCACTCTCTTTCACTCTCTCTCCTCTTCTCTCTATCTTTCTCAGTGTCTCGCTCTCTTTCACTCTCTCTCTCCTCTTCTCTCACTTCCAGTGTCTCTTGCTCTCTTTCAGTCTCTCTCTGTGTCTCTCGCTTTCTCTCACTCTCTGTGTCTCTCGCTCTCTCTCAATCTCTCTCTCTCTCCTCTTCTTTCTCTCTTTCTTAGTGTCTCTCGCTCTCTTTCACTCTCTCTCAGTGTTACTCGCTCTCTCTCCTTTTCTCTCTGTCTTTCTCAGTGTCTCGCTCTCTTTCACTCTATCTCTCCTCTTCTCTCACTTTCAGTGTCTCTAGCTCTCTTTCACTCTCTCTCTGTGTCTCTCACTCTCTCACCCTCTTTTCTCTCTCTTTCTCAGTGTCTCTCGTTCTCTTTCTCCTCTTCTCTCTCATATTGTCCCTCTTTCTCGTTCTCAGTGTCTCTTTTGCTTTGTCTCAATTTTCCATTCAGCATCTCTTTCACTGTCCCTCTCTCCTCTCTCTCTCTTCTCTCTTTAGCCAGTCATTCTCTCTGTTTCTTTTTCACTTTCTCTCTTTTCTCATTCTACCTTTTTCTCTTTTTTCCTCTAACTTTTGTCTCTCTGTATCACTTTCTCCTTCACTTTGTCTTGTACTTTCCTTCTGTTTTTATCTCTATTCTCTTTTGTTTCTGTCTATGTCTCTCACTTTTCTCTCGTTTCTCATTTTCTCGTTCACCATGTCTCTCTGGTGTTCTCTCTCCTTCTGTCTCAGTTTCTCTCTCCCTCTCAGTCTCCCCCTCTTTCTCTATCTCTCTAATTCACCCTCCTGTTCACGCTCTCTGCTCTTTCTATCTCTCACTCTCTCTTTCTCTCTCACTTTGTCTCCCATAGTATTCTGCTTTTTCTTTGACTCTATCTCTATTTTCTCTCTCCCTTTCTCGTCTCCTCCTCTTTTTTTCTCTTCCTCTCCGTCTCCTTCTTTTTCCTTCCATCTCCCTTTTTTCTCTCTCTCTCACTCTCTCTCTCTCTCTCTCAGGCTCTCCCTCTTTCTGATACTCTCTCTCTGAATCCCTGCATCACTCTCCCTCTTTTTTTTCTCACTCCCCTCCTTCTCTCTCTTCTCTTCCCTATCCCTCTATTTGTCTCTCACCCCCCCTCATAACTCACTGCTCTGCCGTTCTACATCACTGAGCACTGTAAAGTTGACCTGCAGGATTAAATATCATTATTATTAGCTCTGCGCCCCCCCCCCTCGCCCCCCCTCTCAGTATATAAATAAAGGTTCAGTCTGGTCACTCGGCTCCTTCGCAGGCCTGATGTCTAAAAATGAAGTGGTTTGATGCTACAAATGAACGCTATTACACTCAATCACGTAGACTCCTGCAGCCAGACTCAAGCAGAGAGGCGTGACATTGGTGATGATGATGATGATGATGATGAAGCTGATGATGATGGTAACCTCTGTTTGATCCCTAAGGGGAAATTTCACATGCCTTTTACGAAGCTTGCAGACACAGAGAAACATGCTGACTCAGCATTTCAGCATGAACAGCTGTGTTTCGCAGTGTGTCCTCTAGCAGAGCGGAGCGCTTAAGCATGTTAGCATTAGCAATACACAATTCAGCATGCCACCAGAACCGGGTTAACATTCTAAAACATGCAAGGTAGATGTTTCTAATAGAGTGGCCAGTGAATGGAAGGACAAGGTGGGTGTTTCTAATAAAGTGGCCAGTTAGTGGACATACAATGTAAGTGTTTCTAATAAAGTGGCCAGTGAGTGGAAGTACAAGGTGGGTGTTTCTGCAGTCATCTATAATTCATTGCTCACTAGCAGCTCAACATAGAGTCACAACATTTCACATTCAAAGAACCAACAGTGTTCTAGTTAATCTGATAACAGAGTTATGAAGGAAAAGATATTATTAAATTATTTTTGTTGGAAACATTTTGGTTGATTTCCAGTTGCTTTGGCATGAATGTGTTCTAACAGAGCTTGCATGGAGCTTGTCATGCATTGGATATCCTAACCACCCCCCTACCTCCGGTTTCAGCTGCTGGCCATTGCAGCACACACAGCACTCTGAACTCTCACATTATCCTCTCCGATTATTTTGTGGCTTTTCAGCCTATTTTTAGCTCCTTCCTCGTCACTGTGCGTCATAAGTCGACTGTAAGATGGTTTCCCCATCCGAACCATCAGAATCAATACAGACATTACTCATGTCTCATCTTTTCTCTTTTATTTCCTCACCTCATCTGCGGTGCTAGGTCACTAGTTCCTGTGCCCGAAGCTCCTCCTTTTTTCTTGTATTTTATTTTTTTCCCCTGGGGTCCATTTCTGATTTTCACATGGGTTTATGCACTGAAAGCAGCCATACATCGTTTTTACGTGACCATTTTCCAACCTCCCTTCCATCCTTAAACATGCTGTTTTTGTTACTGTGCCTTTAAGACTCATATATTAAACAAGCATGGTGGGGCTAAACTGCTGTGAGGTCATTTGTGGCAAAGTGAATATGGATCAGTAGTAATAATCTCCCTAAATATCAGAGCCTTACCAGCTTTTACAATTTCAGATCTAATTAGCAGAAGACACACCAGAATATCTCCACTTAACAGTGTCAACGCTTCAGTCATACAGAGAGATGCTCCACTCCTGAATCCAGCGGGTCATTGTTACTGAGAAACAACTTAGAGACTTGCATCATGGTAATGGAGTTTGACTGGGCCACGAGCTGGGACATTTCACCACAGTAGCAGAGTTTGACTAGGCCACAAGCTGGGGACTTTGCATTGTGAAAGCAGAGTTTGACTGGGCCGTGAGTTTGACACTTCATACCGTGGCAGATGAGTTTGACTAGGCTGCAAAACAGAGACATCTCACTGTGAAGGAGGAGTTAGACTAGGCCTCAAGCCAGGGCCTTCAAACCATGATGGTGGAGTTTGAGTGTGCCATGAGCAGGAGACTTCACATAGTGTCAGAGGAGTTTGGCCCTAAGCTGGGGACTTTGTACTGCAACAGAACAGTTTGACTAGGCTGTGAGCTGGGGACATCTCACCACAACAAAGGAGTTTGATGGTGCCACAAACCAGGGGCTTTGTATCACATCAGCTGAGCTTGACTGGGCCATGAGCTGGGAAACTACATCACAATCTGCAGGGGCTCTCTCCCTGCCAGCTGTGGAAGAGTGTGTGTGTTTGTGTGTGTTTCGTTTGCTAGAGTGACCATAATCACAGAAATCACAGCACAGAGAAGAGAGCCACAGTGCAGACTGTGAAAACTAAATGTTAAATTCCTGACATTTTAAGCATTTTTGGAAATCCTAGATGGATGTTTTTAGGTCCCAAAAGGAGAAAAAGTTCTGGGTCACCCTCTTATGTGCAGTTATTTCTAAAGCGGCTTTATGTACAAAAAGACCTAAAAAACAAATTGATTACAATAGTTTTGTCTTTAATGATGTGGGCCCTTTAAGACTGGCCCTTCTACCTTCTCCTTTCATCTTGGCTAAAGCTAGCAGGCCATTGAGAAGGTGCTGGGCCAGGAAGCATTCTTCATGCCGATTGCTTTTCCATGAACATATTTCCCTCTGGTGGAGCAGAGAGAAGACCGTAGCAATGCCCCCTGACTGGATTACGGCGCTTCTGTGGAAGACACACTGAGTGTGTGTGTGGGCAGAAGCTTGTGCATGTGTGTGTGCATGTGCAGTTATTGGCGGTCAGATAGAGGGAAAGCACGACCGCGCTGAATGGATTATGGTGCTTCTATCAGAAGTGTGTGTGTGTTTGTGTGCATGTGCACGTGCCTGGCTTGGTGTGTGTGTGTGTGTGTGTTGCTGTTTCCGGTCGTGCTGGGAGAAATGTGCTGAATGGATTAAGACGCTGGCAGTGATTCTTTTTTAAAAAACACCCATTTCCTGTGGAGTCTGTACAGAGGTTTCATCCATTTGCTGTGACCTGGTTTTCCCTCCATTTGCAGGTGATTGCATCTCCGGGATGAACAATGTTACCACACTGGAGCCTCGATTATCCAGACAATTCTATCTCCTGCGCCAACAGCAGTGCTGCCGTTTGATAGAAGGGGAAGCATGTTTCAAATAAGTCATTTTGTTGAGGCAAATAAAAACACTGCCAAGATGCGGCGAGGCAAGAATCAGGATTTAAAGCTTGAGGGAGACCTAGTAAACAAAACTGCCTTTTCTTTGCAAGTTTATGTTTACAGTACATGGCCAAAAGTATGTTGAAATCCCTTCTAATGATGAGGCCAGGTATTTCAGACACACCCATTGCTTGAATGGGCTAAAAATCACACAGACTCTCTCCAAAATCTTGTAGAAAGCTTCCCAGAGGAGTGGGTGTGATGTGTAGGTGTCCCAATACTTTTGTTCATATAGCATAGCTCCTTTGCTAGAAAGAAATAGCACCAGCACAACCAGTGTTGTAGTTTGGATGCTGGTGTGCTGGTCAGCAGCAATGGATCACATTAGTATGAGTAAATTTAAGGTGGGAGTGAATTTAAGGTGGAACTTCATTTAAGATAGCACTAAATTTAAGGTGGCACAGAATTTAAGATGGAACTTCATTTAAGGTGCTACTAAATTTAAGGTGGAACTTCATTTAAGGTAGCACTAAACTTAAGGTGTCAACAAAGTTAAGGTGGAGCTCCATTTAAGGTTGAACTAAATTTAAGGTGGCACTGAATTTAAGGTGGACCTGCATTTAAGGTAGCACTAAATTGAAGGTGGCACAGAATTTAGGGTGAAACTCCATTGAAGGTAGCCCTAAATTTAAGGTGATACAGAATTTAAGGTGGAACTCCATTTAAGGTAGCACTAAATTTAAGATGGCACAGAATTGTGGTTGGTATGGTGTTGTTGGTAACACCTCTGTCTTCTATGCTGTAGACTGGGGTTCAATACCTGCCTGGTTAAGCACCCTGCACTATACCAGTAAGAGTCTTTGGGCAAGACTCCTAACACTACCTTCGCCTACCTGTGTAAAAAGTATGAAATTGTAAGTCGCTCTGGATAAGAGCGTCTGCCAAATGCTGTAAATGTAAATTTTAAAGTCGAACTGCATTTAAAGTGGCACAGAATTTAAGGTGGAACTCCATTTAATGTGGCACTGAATTTAAGGTGTAACGGAATTTAAAGTGGTACTGAATTTAAGGTGGAACTCCATTTATGGTTGAACTAAATGTAAGGTGGCACTGCATTTGAGGTGGAACTACATTTGAGGTGGCAATAAATAAAAACCAGCATATGTTGGGTTTTAAATGTCGGTATGCTGGTCAACCAGCATGACCATGCATGACCAGCACCAGACCACCATAAACTAGCTTACCCAGCATGCTGTTTTTTCAGCAGTGTTTCTAGCCAGTGTTGGGGAACCAACTTAATGATATCGCCCATATTTTTGACCACAAAGCTTAAACGGAAAGAAATTCCATTCAGTCCAGCTGTTTATATCACCACAGTTATTAGCAAAATCTGTTGCTTCATTCACTGGATGATGTTCTTTTATAGTTTGCACATTTTGTAACTGACTGTTGTCCAGGCGACTGCTGCAAAATAAACGGACTGAAACCTAGAAGATCAGCCTGGTCCTCTACAGCATAATCAAAAATACCACAGTCAGTAATTTGCTAAATGGGTGTAGCAGAACCGCATGAGGCCCTATCAGGTTTCCAGTTATTGGATTAGTCAGACTTTCCACATCTACTCATTTACTGTTATTGAAGACAGTGACGCCTCAGGGAGTCCTGATAGGACAGCAGTCATTCAAACACACAGACAAATTCACACAGTGACGATGATGATAATCACAACACACGTTCTCAGAAATGCAGCACTGCTATTACACACACACACTAACACACTAACACACACACACACACTAACACACACACACACACTAACACTCACACACTCACACACACACACTAACACACACACACACACACACACTAACACACACACACTCACACACACACACACTCACACACACACTAACACACATACATACACACACATACACACACACATACACACACACACACACTAACACACACACACACACATGCACACACTCTTTCTTCCAAGCCTAATAATAAACACTATCACAGCTTCACATCTGTCTATTTACAAACGTGCCCCTTCAGACGGCGCTCCCTGCTGATGAGGAGTAATTATTACAGTTATTAACCTAGATTAGGATCAATACCTGAGCGTAGTGATGACTGTGATTATGGGCTACCTAGAGAGATACAGGTGACCGTCAGGGGGATTAAACCAGGATGAGCTGTGTGTGTAAACTTTCAAACACTGGCCACTTTATTAGAAACACCCACTGTATATATTTACTACTGGTGTACACTTTCAGACTGTAGTCCATCTGTTGCTGCACAGTTTATCCCCCACCCCATTCATCATTGGTCATTATCTGACCACAGGGCAACTGCTAATGGGATATTATTTGGGTGGGGTCCATTCTCAGCCCAGCAATGACGCTGACATAGCAGTGGTCATGGTAGTGTGTGTGGGGGTGGTGCGAGAGTGGTCCGCCACCCAAAAATATCCAGCCAAGAGCTGCTCTGTGGTCAGAAACAGGCCACTGATGGAAGGCTAACACTTTACGCATGTTCTTGTGATGACATTTTTAGGGGGCATACAATATTAAAGTATTCATTCATTTAGTGTTTAATTATCAGTCGAATAAGCAAGAATGTGAAGTACTGTGACGACTTCATTCAGTCCGAGCTGCGTTTTCAGATAAATCCTCATCTGATCTATCAGTGTGAGCTTCACACTTCTGCAAAACACACATCATCTGATATTAATAACACACTATAAATGCATGGATTTGGTCAAAGATTGAGTTTTGGGTACAGTTTCTCTTTAGGTTGAAGGAGATTCTTGCCAACAGTCTGTCAAGCCTGTCCAGCCTCATTAAGAGCAGCACTGAAGGAGCTCGTCTGAAGGTGGAGGTAGTCTGGTGAGGTAGCCAGTCTTGTGCGCAGCAGTGTTCCTATTTCAGCTCCCTAATGACCTCATACTTCAGAGGATTTCGCAAAATTTGGGGAGAAAATGTATGTATAGCAAAACATATCAGCCTGAAAAGGTGAGAAAGCAGCAGTTTTCAATAACTGTGTTTATTTTTCCCATAAAGAAAACTAATATGGTCGTGATGTCGACTATAGACTGACGACACTACTTCGGCGTCATACGTCAGCGTGTCAGATACATGTCGTTGCTGTTGGACAAAAACCAAATGTTAATTTTTCAGGACCAGGAAAAATTTAATTATATAAAATTATGATCATATTTGGTGGAAGTTAGTGCAAAAAGATTTCACTCCAAGTTTTTTGGTCCATGTCCATTTTTTACGAAATTTAAAATTTTCAAAAGACGGCTGTTTAATTTGTTGATTTATTTTTAATTATGCCAAAAAATGAGAAAAATGGAAGTTGAATAACTTTCATCCAGTCAGTGTGGAAGCAGCTAATTTAACCACACCAGCTTCCAAAAGCAAGTTGAGCAGCTCGCAAGACTCTCGAACGTAAAACAATTAAAATTTCAAACTTTCAGGGATTTCTTTAGGTAGGATTTGTTTAGGTAATAAAATCCCATGACATTTAAATCTATTACCTGTATCTACGTTATGATGCAGCTGTAGTATTAAACCCAATGTGGTTGGTAATACCTGCAGCCGAAGCTAACGACAATTTAGCGAATCCTTTACACTTTCAAATAAATATTAAGTGAATAAGCTTTAAAAGACAACCAAGAAGAGCAGCTGAACATAAAGTGGGATGGTATGTTGATATTTTGAATGCTTTTTTTGGAATTATTATTATTTTGTAGAGTTGGCCATTAGCTGGCATGCTAACGCTATTAGCTGCCACAGTACAGGGATTTTTGCGCATATTTTCAGAAATGACTGAGAACAAATTTAGCTTAGCTGGATTCTCCACATGATTCTGTGTAAATGTGTGAGTGATCAGTGCAGTATAGTGCTTCATATCAGCCAACAGGTTAAGCTAACTAGCAGTAAGCTAGCTAATTAGCCTAATTAGACAGTTTAGAGTGATGCAGAATCAGCAAAGAGACCTTTAACATGTTAATTAGAGAGTAGAACAGTTTCTCTGACTGTCAAGCAGGTGGAAAATGAATTAGAGAATAAAAACAACCACACAAAGTGGGGAGGTTTGACCTGAGGAGGTCAAAGATCTGTTCTAGCAGTGCAGCGCTGCCTGCGCTATCCAGTCAGTTCTGTGTTGGTGTCTTATAGACCCTTTAAGACCAGGTATTCCTGCTTTAACACCCTACATAAACACCAGCCTTGGGTTAACAGTTGTCCCAGGACCAGTTCACCTTGTTTCCAAAGTTTGTCACATTGCTGTGACTCAGTTAGCATATTTTATCTAGCCTGCGTTTTCCGCCTCAGAGAGAAAATGGAAAAAAGTCTTGTGTGAAAGGTTAATTGGGTCACGTTCACCGGCGAAGCCGACTCGTCTGGCCGTATCGGAGCCGTGAGCCGCTGAGCTACGGCAGCTAATTCCAACGCGAGCCATGCACATCAATACATCTGCACCACAGGGAAATAACAGGCTGCTAAGATGTTATCATTTTATTAGTCCTCTGTTCTTTTTTATTTTTTACAGACGTTATCGTTTTATTAATGTTCTGGGGGTGTTTTTACATTTATTTATTTCTTTTAGTCCTCCATAGATTCCATTAAAATGCTGCAAATCCGTCTGATATTCAGGCCCACAGCATCTCTACAAACTGACATTTACTTTTGCATATCAATTCGAATTCCCTGTCGGGAAGATGAGCGTCTGACCTGCCTTCTCGTACACAAAATGAATAAATATATAAGAAGTAAATGAGATTAAATAAATAAATAAAACGGTAATCCTGGTAGGGCACTGTTAAAGTCAGCCGGCATTAGTGGGGGAAAGGCAGGCTTTTAGCTCCTTGTACGGATCCCTGAGGATGTAAGCTTATTCCGGTTGAGTGATCTGGCCTGGCCAGGGACACAGCAATACCCGGCCACTCTTACAGGGAGCACTTACTGCCTCCGATGCGTAAAAAAGCACTGGAAAGACACTGGAAACCTGTCTGTGGGAAGTTGCTTACATAGCGTTAGCATGTTAGCATGTATTCTTATGCATTTATCAGTGAAAGGTCAAATGAAGCCAAGACATGTTTGTTTCTGAAGTTTGTAAGTCCTTATTTTTGGAGTTTTGTTAAGTAATCTCAAATAGACTTGTGTACTGGTTTCTGACACAATGACATACAGTTATCTATGAAAATGGACAAAGCTGTGGTCAAATTCAAGGCGCCTGCTCATACTGGTTTTGGATACTGTATGTCTGTCAAGAGCTCTCAGGACCTTCTAGACTTTCTCTGACTTCCAGGAACTAAAAATACATGTCTGTTTATGTTTTTAGTCCATTAAGAATCACCATACTTGTTGTATTTGAACTATACTAGTATTGTAGCAATACTCTGATTTCATTTATTTATTTTTGGTATTTTATCAATCACATGGTACTTCTAGCGCTAGGAGGGTTAAGGCTAGTACATGCGTCCTCCACGTCATGTAAGGCACCACAGCATCTCTACAAATTGCAACTAACCATCATTGGACAGCTCAATGCATTTGGAGGAGAATGCTAACTGCTATTCTGTTATGTTAGCTAACAAATGCCCACACTGGCAAGCAGCACCCTGAGTGATGGGGCCATGGGGGGACCATACTGCCCACCCAGAGAGAGCGAGGCCAGTTGTGCTCTTTTGGATTCCCAGCCCCTGATGGCTGTAAGTGCACTGGGGATAAAACGCTTGGACGATTGCGCCACATCACTAATTTCATCATTGGAAACAAAAGGGTTAAAATATTGAAAAGAAAAATCAGGATTTTTTCCCATGGTGTCTGGGTAGATATGGCCAAGCAAGAAGCTGAACTGAAGGACTTCAGTTAGATTAACAAATTAGAACCAATTTTGTAAGAAGAAAACATCACTTTAGGTCTTATTTAAGTTCTAGATACATTATAGAAACATCACTGACTGTGAATATAAGCCACAGTCTAGCCAGGTTTCAGTTTGTTGTTAGAAATGTAAAACAGTGGTGGCAGCTCTACGTCAGGGCTCTTTACTGAAAAACTGCTGCGTACAAGGTGCAATATAAGCTAATGTCTGTTCGTTTGTTTAAACAAAAGCTCTTCTAAGTTTCAAATGCATGTGTTTAATCAAGAATGACCAAAAAAGAGGCTAATGTGCGCCAGCTTTAGCTTAGCGCCAACATACAATTGGAAATCCCTTAGAGGTGCTAGCAGAAATTATCAGCATTATCACAGAGGTCTGACCTGAGCTGAAGGCCTAGCTCTACCAGCAGGATGTCAGTCAATGTTCAGTCAATGTTCCTGCTGTGTTTCCCGGAAACCAGGCCAGAAATTCCACCAAATTCTTCCAAAGCCACAGCAGGCGGCTGTTTGTGACTTCATGTGAATCCAGTTGCACTCTGGACCAACTGCGGTGTGAAATGAAGACGGTTCATTCTTCTGGAGACGTTTCTTTAAATGGCTTCTCAAATGAGTCTTAGAATGGGGTGTTGTTAGGCAGAGTTGCTGTACGATGTAGCGCAGCTGCTATTTTTGGGTTTTGTCATTAAAGCGTCCCGTTCAGTCAGAGCGATCTCATTCACTGGGCTTCTCTGAAGATAATCTGTCTCTGCGGAGTGGAGTTATGCTTAATTACTGGGCTAATTACTGCCGTGGTAGTGATCAGAGGACGAGGGAAAGAGGGATTGGCCCACAGTTATCAATCAACTCAAAGTACTTAGCTGGGATCTGCTATGATGTGCACTTTTTGTGTCTGAGTCCATCGTTTTCCTATTAAATAATTTAATAAATACATGAGACACCCTATATCACAATTTTCTACAATATCTCATTTTCAGTGCATTAAAACTTTATTTTAGGCATTTATGCCTCCCAAAGTCTGAAAGTGTCAGGTAGTGCGATGATACAACTATATAAGCAGAACAATTATATAATTATTAATAACTGAAAAATATAATTTAGTTACATAAAAGTATAAATAAAACAGTTTGGTATGATTTCTAATGTTGCAGCTTTAAAAGTGTTCAGCTCACTGTGAAACCATTTTCCATCAATCCCGATTTCCTCAAATGTCATGCAGCACAACCAACACTGAAGAACTTTTATTCTGACTCAGCAGGATATTGACCCTTAGTGACCTTTATGGTGCAGTGTCATGGTTAGACTGGTGCAGTTCACCAAGTCATGGGGTCAAAATGAATTATTAAATTATTTTTAAGGTTTAAAAATAAAAAAATAACACGGAAAAGGTCTTTACAAGTGTCAAAGTAAAAAAAAACTAGTTGACACATTTTTTGGTAGTCATGAAAAAACTTTACAATACAATATTTTTATTAATGCATGGCTGCACCACCTGACATTTTCTAGGTGGTAAAATTTAATTATCCTGTTTTAAAATGAATTCATACCATCTGAAAGTATTTTTTGTCACTGACTTATAAATATAAGTGATCAGAGAAGACAAAAGGCTGATTATGGATCAGCTTATAATGACTTATACCATAAATAGTTTTTGTTTATTTGTTTATTCAGTAATAATGTACATAATGTACAAAAAAGAATCAGAAATGGAATAAAAATCACTCCGAACATGCATTTTCACAGTTACATATTCTGCATTTCTAACACAGTTTCCATTTGTGCCAGAGGGGGCGACACAAAATCAAGGCCTTTTCACACCAAGTTTAGGTTTTACAGACATAGAAAAACCCTGCAATATGAAAACGTCAGCACTGTTTTTCATATTAGAGTCATGGCTGTTCTGTATTTTGTTTTGTAGTTTGGAGGTTCGAGATGAAGCAGAGCCTCAAACTCCACCAGCTTCAGCTCTCGTGAGATGCTTAATTTCCTTGTTCTGTTTGTTGAACTTTAGCAGAACGGGCTGTTACAGTGTCTGAATCATTGGGTTGCACTGGTTAAAAGCAAAATGATACATTTTTTAACTCTTATCTTTAAATGGATTTCTTCTTCCTCTTCGGCTCCTTCCTGCATTTTTAGTGTTACATAAAAAGACACTTTAGATTTGAGACTTCTAAGACTGAACTTTGGAGGTGTGAAAAATTTCAGATTTCTTCAACCTTCTCAGGTCGAAGATGTCGTGTGTGACATCAAAGGACATCATACATATAAGGATAAATATCTTGAGAACTCTGCTTGCTACAGACTTACTTTCACTTCTTCCTGGAAGGCTGGCGTTGTGCCGTTTCAATGAGGGCTCTACTGTGATCGTCTCCCTTTCAGAAGCTTCTTAATCCAGTCTTGAACTGCACTGTCTGTTTGGAGACTTTGGAAAATAATTCCATAATGACAAAGCTGTCATAATGGCTGTGTTTCTGACTCATTGACCAATCAGAAGCTGTGTTCCTGACTCGTCGACCAATCAGAAGCTTTGTTCCTGACTTGTCGATCAATCGGAAGCTATGTTCCTGATTCATTCACTAATAACAGGCTGTGTTCCTGACTCATTGACCATTTAGAGGCTGTGTTCCTGACTCATTGACCAATCAGAGACTGTGTTCTTGACTCGTCAGCCAATCAGAGGCTGCGTTCCTGACTTGTGGCCAGAACAACGCTACCTTTCTTTTAATGATGCACATGAACTCATCAACCTGAGAGGGTTAAAAACTGAAAGCGTGTCTCCTGAAAAGAACAGAGGCTGTAATAAAAGTGAAGAGTGGACACATTAAATATTGAAACATTCTAATTTAACCAGAGAATGAAAGTCCAGCTGCTTGAGGAGCCGGACTGTTCTTGCGTCTAGGGGTTTTGTTCACAGGTGTTAAACGGTCACTTCTCCCGCAAGTGGCATGGACGCCATTTGGTGCAGAGGAAGCACCGGCTGTGTAGTTAATTAATTAACGTTTGTTCAGGCTGAGAGCCCACAATTAATGGCACCTGCGGTCAGCCTTGTCCATATGGAACGGGCTGCCCTCCTGCTAGCTTTTAGCATGTACTCAATGTATCACCTCCAAAGATGTCCAGAAACTAGGTTCGCCCAAGTGACCCTCGTGATACATACATCACACGCAAGCAGAATTTCCAGGAAACGGTGAAATGAAGTGCAGACCTATGCGAAATCTGAAGGCACCCGCCGTCTTTGACCATCTGTTAGCCGTGCGGATGCCCCACTGGCCGCTAAACCGCCTGAGTGCGGTATTAACATTCATTAGAGGAAGCTCCGTTTGGACTGGGTCTCAGGTGCTGAATTTCAATCACTGCATATCAAAGTTACTCACTCCCTCGCGGCCTGAACGGCGAGTGGAGTCATTAAAATTCACCCCTAAACCCTCGACAGGTCCGTCTCAGGTCTATCTTGGATTTAACTTTTTCTGTGTGTTTTATCTTCGTATTAATTATGCCCCCAAATGATCACGCTGGTGTAGATTGTAGCACTTTCATCGCGAGTCGATTAAGTTCCTTATCTCTTTCCTGTTTGAATGTATTCCTTTGTTAAAGTTTGCCATTGCACTTATCTCTGGATCTCTCCAGGAAGCGTTTAAGACCACAGGTGCGACGGCCGCCGAGTTGATCAGCCGATCGGCCGATTAAGGCTCATTTAGACTCATCGTTTGATGTAGTGTCGTTCGAGCCGGGCGAGGAGCTCAGGTGAGGATAGAGAGGTGGTAAACAATCAGAGAAAGAACGATGGGGAAAATGGAGGGAACAGGAAAGGTGTGCATAATTATTGGCACCCCCGGTAACGATGGGTTTATGAAAAAATGTGTTTATTTAGCTCAAAGCCACACTGACAATATGAGCAGATGGAATCAAAAACAGAAGAAAAAGAAAGTAAAAAGTCATGAAAAAGGCTGTTTACACTTTATTTAAGAACTTTCGCTGAGTCATTTACCAACATGGAAAAGAGTAGTTTTCAACCTGTGGGCCGCGGTCCCCCAGTGGGCCATGACGGTACTGCTAGGGGACTGTTGGCAGTCAAATTTTGCTTACTAAATTGCGTTTTATTACCATATATAAACTTTCATTGTGTTTTATTCAAATACATTGACTTTTATTGCTTTTTATTCCAATATATAGACTTTCATTGCGTTTTATTCAAATATATTGACTTTTATTGCTTTTTATTCCAATATATAGATTTTCATTGCGTTTTATTTGAGCATATCAACTTTCATTGCGTTTTATTCCGATATAGAGACTTTTAACCAAGCAATTGTTTTAGGTGACACATATTATTCTTGTGATAAAACATCATATTTAGTTCATTTAATGCATTAAACATGTACCTGGCTGGTTATGTTTATATTTCAATATCCTCCATCTTTAATTAATGGCTCACATCTCTTCTGGAACTTCTTTTGATCACAGGGACCTTGTAGTCCACTTCACATTGCTGGAAAGGTCCTACTGCTTAGGTTCAACAGGCCTATCGCTAGTCAGGCCTGCCTGTGTCTAGTCTGACCCCAATTATCAACCAAATTTAGTTAATTGGCTGATTTGAGTAATTAAGGGGGGCCATCGTGAAGGCCAGGTGAGGGGATGGGGGGTGGATACATGTTAACAGCACTGTAATACTCAATGGGGACTATAAAATGCTGCCGCCTGGTTGTTAAGCTAATCCAATTAGAACCGATAATGAACGTGAACGATTATCGTGAATATTAAACGTCTTGACGCTGCTGAGGTGGCTGAGAGGTTCTTGAGGGTCCCGTAGTGGCTCCCCGTCCACTCGTTCCATATAACGCTGTCCTTCCTCAAGGACGCGGCGTCTGGGAAAGGGTGATGGGCTTCGTGTCAAAGCGTATGAGTGTGTGTGTGCTGACGCAGTCGGCATATGGTCCAGCTGAACCGCACTCTATACGGCATATGCTCCGGTTTCCGCGGCTGACCGGCGCTCCGGCCTCAGCAGGCCTCGGCCCGGCCACGCCCCACTGAGACCAGGCCTGTATGGAGCTTCAGATGCTGTTAATACACCAACAGTCATCACCGCGTCATCACCTACCTTCTGCTGTAAAATGTGTCGCGTGTGCAGACCGTGTCCACGTGGTCCACGTGGTCATGCTGGCTGGGCTGAACGTATGTTCGTATTTTTAGTGTCACAGATGGCCTCTCACTTCTGCCTTTAAGTACCACAACTTTCCTTACATTTCACTGCATTTTTATTAATGTGATTTATTTAATGCAGCCTCTGTAGTTTGTTTTGTTCATCTCATGGTAAAGAACTCTCCACACTAACTCAACCCACTTCCAGCCTATATGGAAAATAAATATATATTTGAATTATACTCCAAACACTAAGATATCCTTCAGAATATACTACCATATTAACCTAATATACTTTAAAATGCATTTATTTTAAACTGTATGTGGAAATATTACACACAGACAAAAATAACTGTGTAAATGTGTTTATAAAATCATTTTGAAAACGTATGAAAATATCCAGAATCCTGTCTGATGCTCTTCACTGTCTGATACCTTTAGAGATGAATTTGTGTTCCAGTATCTTCATTTTAAATCTGATCAAATGATCCTTTAACAGGACAGAAGCGAGTGTTGTGGGTATTGATACTCTGTGAAAATGCAGTTATGATCTGATATCTTGTTTATGTGAAGTACATTGTGTGTGAGAGTCTGACTGCAGACGTACATGGTTAATGTAAAGTACAGTGCGGATCACAGAGGTCAGTACCGTCCATTCAGTTCATGTATGTGATTACATATTGCACTGCCACTTTGTTTACACACCCATACATATTCTATGTGTCTAACTGTCTGTCTGTCTGTCTGTCTGTCTGTCTATACTTGGCTACATCTGTAATCTTTGTTAATACTACATACAACTGAAAACAACATATAATAATAGAAAATAATAACAACATGTAATAGTAAGTTAACAGACTGTTATTTTTGGTTAAATATGTAACATTTTTCCCCAATTTGGTCATAACGAACTCCACCCACTCCCCAATCACACGATACCACCAGCGCTAAGAGGGTGAAGGTAAACCCAGTCTTCCTCTGAGTTCTGTGAAGCTCCACCGCAACTTTACGAACTGCCCACTCACACAACCTGATTGGACAGTCGAACGCGCTCGGAGGAGACACTAACGGCCAGTACTGGTGGTCAGATAACAGACGCCTGCGCTGACTAGCATCATGCGAAGTGATGGGGGGCCATCCTGCCCACCCAGAGAGAGAGAGGAAAACTCTCTTGGACTCCCGGACGTGGACGGCTGTAGCATCACCAGGGGTCGGACTCACGATTTCCTGATGATACAATAACATCTCCTCAGTGATTTTGTTCATGAGACCCAATAAACACTGTAAAATCCCAAAACAGTTCTAAGTGAACTGGGCTGAGCTGCGGATATTTACATGTCCAGCTAACGCCCCTTCCCATGAGCCTCTTCTTGTGGGGTTTTTGCATGCTTGTGGGCTCCAATGACAGCACAGAGCGCCACAGTGGTGTTTATCTGATGGAGACAGTGTTGGTGGTGTACCGGGTCTTCCAGGTGGTTGTTAGGAGTCCCATTTTCTACGCAGCTTTTTAGTTTTTAGGGGGTGCACGACTTCACAGATTTACAACTCAACATTTATGTCACAACAGTCCAGTCACTGATGAACTCAGCTAAACCACGAAAACCACAGGAGAAGAGAATGTTTTGCAGCAAGGCACTTTAAGGTTCCGACTTTAGAAACCTGTGATCCAACTCCACAGCGGGACGCCCTTTCCAACAAGCCCTGCACTCTCAGAAATAAAGGTAGTAAACCGTCTCCGGGTCAGTGCCCCTCTTGTCACTGGGGTGGACACTTGTTGATTTCCTCTACAGACATACTAAAAAAATGTGAGCTTCAAAAGTTATGACACATTTTATATTAGATTTTTTGCTAATATGCTAAGTGAATAGTAACTCTGTGCAAACATTTAGCTGAAAAATTCCGTATTTAAGTGGAGAAAATGTGCTCACTTATTTTCACTTATAAAACTTTAACATGTGATTTTATTAGAATCATGTTATACATTTGGTTTTACATAATTGAAAATGATTGTAAACGTTTGAGCGATGCCTGATTTGATTGGTTCTCGGCTCCTGTGAACTCCTACAGAGCGATGGTTAATACTGTTAGTGCTCTGTCGCTGATACTAACCCACCGTTTAGCTCATGCCATTTGCAGAATGGTGACACAGCAGGTTTATTCACATGGCAGATGTTTGTCCAGCTGGGTCCAGTGATTTGCCCATCGACCTGCTCAGCCTTAGCAGCCGCGTCGCCTCTTCAGATCGACCGGCGTCGCTTTGGAGCGACCGAGTTACCGCTGCCCTCCACCTTTAATTCCTGATTCGTCAATAATCACATCGATTCTCGTTCATCCATTGGCCGAACAGTTACTGGGTCACTCATTCACTGAGAGGCTGCAGAGTGTGAACCACTCACTGTCCAGTCTGTACAGTCCATAGTTGGAAACTTGGCTTCAAAAGCAGGCAATTTCGAATTTAACACGGTTGTGATGTCACAGCCATCAGCAGATTAACACATGTAAACACCCCAGTGAGCTCGACCCCCGTCTGAGTGATGCGCTCCACTTCCTGTCTCTGCTGCGGTGGCAGCGAAGGCTCGCGAAGGCTCTGACGCTCTAGCTCCACAGAGACGGAGCACATTTGCAGAGGAAAGCCTGTGATTAGCTGCATATTTACACAGATGCTCCATTAGCTCCTCTCACGCTGCAGTTCTCACGAGGTGCTCATCTTTCACAGCGCCACCTAGAGCTCAAAACTGTACAGTAATTATTAGAACCCAATTTTGCCACCATTTGTTGCACGCAGAGTTCATATGATCTGATTCTGTTCACTGCTGAGCTCAGTCTGAAACACCTCTAACACTCCTGCTTTTCTAACGAGGTACTGATGAGTGTTTACTCCTCTCCACACTGTACCATCGGTCAGCACATCCTGCATCTCCAAAGGCTGCATTTTACACTGAAATTCAAAACAGAACAATTCCGAAATAGAAAATAGTGCATAAACACAGCAAGAACATTTGTGGAGACAAAAAAACATACCTGTTACCTTTTCATAGAAACAAAACTGAATTACTGATCGTTGGTACAGAAACTCAGAGAAAAATGATTTTTGAGAAACTTGGTTCTTTAGCTTCATCTACCAACCCTGAAGTATGAAACCTGGGTGTGGTCTTAGACTCTGAGCTCTGCTTTACCCCACATGTAAACAGTCTCTAAAGTAGCTTTTATCATTTAATAAATATCACTAAAGCTCTGCCTTTTCTCTCTCAGAGCGACGCAGAGAAACTTGTTCATGCGGTTGTTACAGCAGAGTTGATCACTGTAATGATCTTCTGACTGAACTTCCTAAGAAAACTACACATCCCTTACAACTCGGACAGAATACAGCAGCATCCTAACAAAAACAACACAGAGAGATCAGATCAGTCCCGCTTTGAAAGAGCTGCACTGGCTGCCTGGATCATTCAGGATAGATTTCAAGGTTCTGCTACCGGTCTAAAGATCAAAACAACCTTAAAGCACTGCTTACATCACAGAGTGTCTGTCTGTTTATGTTCCGCACGCAATCTGAGATCTGCAGATAGTGGCCTTCAACAGAGACCCTCTGTAAAATACAGAAAACATGGAGAGGCTCTTTCAGTTATTCTGCTTCTGAACTGTGGAGCTCAGTTCAGCTTTTATTAGACAGTCGAGCTCAGCGCTCACTTTTAATAAACAACTAAAAACGTCTCCCTTTAAATCAGCATTTAACTAAAACTGAACGTCTCGTGGTTTTTATCTTCTAATTTAATCTTCATTTTCTTCTGATTCTAATTAAGTATTAATGATCTTTTCCATAACTGTGTTTTATCACCTGTCTGTAAAGCACTTTGAGCTGCCACCGGCATGAAAAGTGCTATATAAATAAAAACATTATTATTATTATTATTATTATGGTGGAGTCAGACGGCTCAGCAGATGTAGAATTAAAGAGCTTATACTCTACAATTGGTCATGAATCTATTTTTTCCCCTTATGTCCTCTTATTAAAAACAGTGACCATTTTCCAACCTCTTTTTTTCTTAAGCTGTTTATGTTACTGCACCTTTAAAGGGCCCGTATCCTACATTTTCTTGTATTTTATTTTTTGTCCCTGAGGTCCACAAGTGTGTGTTTTTACATACCAAAAACACTCGTTTCATTTTTACATGAAAATTTCTGGCTGTTTTTGATAAGAATGACATATGATGATCTCTGTTCTGATTGGCTGCTGTGTATTTTGTGTCATACAAAAGGCTGTTTGGGCTGAAACACTCCTTATAACTTCAGTGCGAATGATCGGGGCTAAACTGAAACCGAAATGTGGGAAAAAATAAACTTCAGCCACTGTTTTCCGGGTGGGTTTATCCCCTGCAAGGCCCACATCTTCCACTCCAGTAACTCTACTACAGTCTGTCTGCAGGAACAACACTCTGTATCACTTCAAAGTGAATAGCTGGCTAAGCTGCTGTCATATGTAAATGTACTCATGGCTGTGACCTCACAAACATGATGAATTCGTAACAGGCTTTTTGCAGCTTAGTTTCTATATATGGACTGGGAATTGAATAGTATGGTTTTTAAAAATGTTTACATACAACATCAAACTCTTTTTTCCATATTTCTCCATGATATGAGCCCTTTAGTGGCTTTATAGTAAGAATGGGAGAGAGAAAGCGAGGAGAGAGAGAGAGAGAGAGAGAGAGAGAGAGAGAGAGGCTATTCATGCGAAACGTGATGTGCGAGATATTGAGTGAGAGATACGTTCACCCTCCACTCTCAGTGCGGGTCTACGTTAGCGTGCACTCACCAATCCGAGTTTACGGCAGATCACCAGAGGCACGATCTAAGAATAAGCTTGACATGTTGTTGGCTGTTGGTGGGCTTCGCGGCTAGGCTGACACGCTCGCTACTACTTCAGAGGACGCTCGTAGTGGTGTCAGCACACATTACCTTCTCTCTCCTGCGTGCCAGGACCAGCATGGGACCGAACACTGAGCCCTGCGGCACACCACGCCACCTCTTCAACTGTAAACGCGCTGTCAGGCCGAGGGGAAGCCTGACGATTCTGAAACCTGAAGGCATGCAGAGTGTAGAAAGCAGCTTGGAGAGAGTGCTGATCAGTCCTTACCTTTTATACGTCAACATGGTGGAATTTTAAAGCAATAGTTTGGCCAAACCTACAGCATTTTCCTTTTGCCCCAAATTAGATCTGGCAAAACATGTTTGGTGTCTGAAGTTTGCTTCTTTGATTTTGCACTAGAGCTAAAAAGGTAATTCTGCTAACAACTACAGAAAGCTTATACCCCACCAATTAGCATTGTGCAAACAAAATAAATAGACAAAAGTATGGACAAAAATCTGGCTTCCAGAAGGCTACTGCTACTGGTTTTAGCTACTTTTGTCCATTTTTATAGATATCGCTATACAATGACACACAGTGTCAGAAACTACATCACAAGACTTTTTGAGAGTACATACTACAGTATTAGACGGGAGTTTTACTGGGACAGACATTTTTGTTTTTTTAAAAAAAAACTTTTTAAAATGTGTTTTCAGCACATTTTCACATTGAAATATACTTTAAAAATTACCTTTCCATTCTTAGATTTTTTTCATTTTTAAGGTCGCTTTCAAAAAAAAGCCACTTTTTGCAATAGGTTTAACAAATCTCATGTTTACAGCCTACCGCTTAAAATGGTTTAAGCTAAATCATGTGAAATTGCCTAAAGGCCGCTATTAATGTAGCTATGTTGTCGTTTTGGTCTTTAATAACAGATGTAATCACAATGTAACCCAAACAGAGCAAAACTAACTCCATCTACCTACCTTTTTCCGGGTAAACGACTGCCCACCTGTCCGGCCGGACACTGATGGATGATTGTCTGTCGAGCTCTCCTGCTACCTGCTTCAGACCAGTTGCCCACGCCCCAGTCACCGCCACTTGCCCAGCTACCGCCACCTGCCTTGGACTAGCTGCCCACCCTACGCTGAAGTTTTCATGGACTCCTAACTATTATTACTACTACTATTAATATTAGTAGTATAATAATTTTGTAGGTAGTTTGACCAGAGGAGGATGGGTCCCCCCATGTGAGCCTTGGTTCCTCCCAGGGTTTCTTCCCCAGCTCTGAGGGAGTTTTTCCTGGCTTGCTCACCTGGAGGATTTACATTTCATGTTAAAACTTTGTCCTAAACGGATTTCTGTGAAGCTGCTTCGTGACAACGTCAGTTGTAAAAAGCGCAAATAAATTTGACTTGACATGTAAAAATCTTTTAAGTCTCTATTCATGTTTTGCGAGGGAATCATTCTGTGGGCGGCTGCGGCGCAGCTTTTTTTTTTCAGTTTAACAAGCGCGACAACGGATGGAAAAAAGATCGACCTCGTTCTGCTGCAGAATGTTTTGTAGCCAGACGGCATATCAGGGCTGATTCAGGATACGAACTAACACAAGCCACGGATGGAGTGTTTTCAGACACTCGATTAACAATGGCGATGGGCGGAACCTCTTGGGAATTGAGAACACTATCGCCAATTTGCTCAAGCCTATGAAACTGGTCATGATAGTTCTGTATGGCTGACATTAGAAAGTGCTTCTGCTCGTGCTCATGCTTCACTGGCTAATGTGCATATTTATGAGCTCACTGATTAAAATGTTCAACAACAAACAAACGAGTCGTCAAAAATGATAAATCACGTTGAGCAGAATATGTGTCCAAATTAATGCAACCAAAGTTTGAGGAAATTAGCGAAACACCACTTTTATTACTGATTGTGGAGTTTCTCGGCTGCTTTCACATCCATGGCATACTGACAGTTGTTACCATGGAGACGGGGTGGGTGGGCCTGGGTAGGTGGGTCTATATGATACTTTAACTGTGTTTTACAGTTTATACAACATCCTATATTGAATTCTGGGAACACATTTACAGTACAGGAAGATTATACTGTATCCAACACCTGACTGCATTTCTACTGTAATATTATTAAAACGATATTGTAACATTCGCCAAAATACGCAGTATGATCAGCTTTACTGCACAGCTAGGTGCCAAAAGTCGTTTTCTGAATCTGCAAAGGACCATCGCCTTTACTGCAATATAATTTTGTTTTACAGTTTTCCTTTATTTAAATATTAAAGTTAGTGGAGCTGCATTAATATCTGTAATGGAGAGTAAATGTAACAAGTTTATACACAACTGATTGCAAAGTTAGCCAATGTTAGCAAGCAATCTAATAGAATGCTTTCTATTGAAACCTACTGATGTTCAGGTGAGTTCATGGAATTTCATATTTTGTATTTATTTTCATAAATCTCATTATACCAAATCATTCTATCACCAGATGAGCTCAGGAATACTTTATAATAATAAACACTGGTTGTTGCTCCATTCACAAAGGCAAGATAAGACTGTAATGTGCGCAGCAGATACTACATATCAACAATGTCCAGAAACACCGCCGACTTCTCTGGGCTCAGCTCATCTGAAATGAACTGAAGCACAGAAAAATGCATTGAGATCTGACGTGTCAAACTTTCAAATTTATATGTAATTTATAGACGACTTGTTCTCATTTGATTGTTAACAGTGTTGTGACTGTATGCAGTCACTGTCACTGGGGAAATTCCCTTCCCAGTTGCTAGAGGGCAGTGTCAACCCCTAGTTTTCTGTTTAAGGGAGGAGAAGAAGAGATTTGGAGGGAAACTTAAGTATGTTTGCCATGTACGGGTCACACACACACACACACACACACACACACACACACACACACACACACACACAAAAAATCAAAATCAAAATCAAAATCTAAACCTAAACCTAAAACGCTTATCCTCCTGGGTCGTGGTGGCTCCAGAAACATGCTCCTTTAAACCCTTGTTGGGGAGCTGGATGTTCTTTGTCTCAACAAGGGTTTTGGTTGTACTGGGTTTGGTCCGGTGAATCTCCAGACTTAATCCTCCTGATTTGTCTCTTTGGCATTTAAACTGGACCTTTTGGTTCTGTGAGTCAGGGACCATCATTATGTGGCTTTGAGGAACTTTGCTATGGTCATCTGGTGTCCTGCTGAGAGTCTGGACGGGAACTAAACCTACACTGGATTACTGAACTGCATCATCTCAAACAGGCATGAAAAGGCCTTCGAGCACAGAATGGACCTCTGAGACCTGGTGAGACGTTTTCAGTTTACCTGCTTGAAGCTCATTGCAGACGGACTTGTTTTGTTCTGATATGATGGTAAATGTTGGTTATTTATGTTTTTCTGCATTATTTGAATGATATGACTGTATATAGCTGTAAATGGATTGTGGGAACAGGCTTGGTGGATATGTCCCTGAATAATTCTACTAAGGTGAAAGGTCACCTGTTTCAAACTAAATAACGGTAATCATGTGTGGTTATTTCTAAATTAGGAAAGGCAGCACCCTTACTAATTTCTGTTAACCTCATTCCTTGGTCAAGGTAAACATAGTGGGTGTTGCAGTGTAAAGGTCAAAAGCCAGATGGCGCCATCATTAATGCTGAACACATATTGAGCGACATATTCTGCCTTCTAGATGGCATCTTTTTCGGTGGACGTCAATGCTTATATCAAAATGACCACACCAAGAAACATTCTGTATGTGTTACAACAGCATGGCTCCATAATCAGAGAGGGCAGGTGTTAGACTGACCGGCCTGTAGTCCAGACTTCTTTCCCATCGAAAACATGTGCAAAACACAACAATGAAGAATCTATATTGTTGCACAGCTAAAGACTTGTATAAAAGTAAAAAATGTTGGATTGTCAAAAAAATCAGATTTAATCGATTTTTTTGTCTTTACTTCCCAAAAAATGTCCTAAAAAGTGCTGTTAAAAGGAAAGGTGATGTAACACAGTGGTAAATGCGCCCCTGTCCCAACATTTTGGAATGTGTTGCAGGCATCAAATAAGGAATAAACGTAGATTTACAAAAAAAAATAAAAAAAAGTGAATATTGTATTTTTGTACTGTTTTCAGTTTAATACAGGTCAAACAGAATTTACTAGTTGTTTTATATATAATTAGCATTTTAGCATTTCACATGATGTCCATCTTTTTTGGAATTGGGTTTGTCTGACAGAACTTGTAGAGATTTTTACGTTGTATCCCTTTTGTGTCCTTTGTATCTCATTACTGTCGCTACAAAAATGCTAATTTCAGCTAGTACAGGTATCTTATTATTGTCTCTAGGAACAGAGTTACATTTTTGTTTAATTAACAGTGTATTTTTATTGTACAATTCATAGAGTTCAATGCTAAAACTAGCAACTGTAGTTTTTTAAATGTCCCACCTTCAAGATGCATCATAAGAAGGGGGTTTTCTTAGACTCTAAACCTGAAAATCACCCTCAAGAAACTATTGTAGCATCATGGAAAGAGGTGAGTAGGCATAACATTATACAGGTTAAACATTATAATGATTTAAATTTTTCATGTTGGCCAGATTGTGTCTCGTAAATTGATTAAAAATAGCGATATAAAATAAAATAAAATAAAATAAATAAATAAATAAATAAATAAATACTCTGTAATTCAGTGTTTGGAAAAAAAATGTTTGCCCTGTTTCACTTACAGTTAAAATAAAAGTAATAAATTATTATAATAATTACTAATCAATAATATCTAACATTAAACAGCAATTAATGGACAATATATTAATTAATTTACATTAATTCATTTCAAAATCTAATTTAAAAAAGAGCTTCCTTCATGTCTTACTTTTTTTTCGCCTCCTATTAACCCAGTAATCTAGCATGCATAATTGATGAGGCCTTATTCGAATATGCATAATTGCAGCACAGAGTATGGTGAATAATTAACATGGCTTCATGTGTTCAGATACTGTACATCTCTCCTCCCTCTTTAGAGTGATATTAGCACCACCACTGCATCCCTTCCAAACCTAGTGCTGCTTTATTGGTCTATCCTGCTCAAAGTCACTTTAACGAGCATCAACAACTGACCACTGTTACAGTGCAGTACTTACTGCTCAACATGACCGATCGCAAAGATATAATATGAAATGCATATGCAGTTGCAAGAAAATATCATATTCCATCAGTTAAGTTGATTGCTTACACCATTTATTTAATAAAGATGTGAAGGGAGGTCAAAATGGTGAAGAACAAGAACTACATGTACAGTTGTGTGCAAAAGTTTGTGCACCCCTGGCCAAATGAGATGACCTATCTTGTTGATTTTTGCAGTGAAAAGAAATAAACACTTCTGCAGCAAAATGTTAAAATATAACACTTCTTCTGTAAATGTTAACACATCATTACTTCAGAGGACTGTGAGGGCCACTAAAGAAGCTTCATGGTAGATTCTGAGGTATGTACTGGTCAGTGTCCAGTCTCTTTCAGCTTCAGTTTCTTGACTCATTGTGTCACATTTGTTTCAAGAATTTGCTGATATTTAACAGAATCTATTCTGCTGATCCGTATCCATGCTTAACAGTTGGCAAGGCGTTCCTTTCATCAAATGCTGCTGCTTCTTTTCTTGACATACCTTTGGTGATTGTAGCCAATGTGTTACATTTTCACTTCATCAGTTCACAGCACTTGTTTCCAAAATGCCTCTGGCTTATCTAGATGTTGTTTTGCATCCTTCAGATGTTGAAATTTTCTGATGAGATTGCAGATCATGTTTGTGCAAACCATGGTTGACAGTAGAATGGTGCTCCACCACTCCTGTATCTGCTACATTTTCCTGCAGGTCTGTTGCTGTAAAGTGGGGGTTTTGCTTTGCCTTGACTAGCATATGGTCTTCCTGATATTGCCCTAACTTTCAGAGTTCTCACAGTTTTCTTTTTTGTATTTTTCAAGTTGATTAAAAAAGGAACTGTATATTAGCATTTACAGAGAAGTTTTTTGTTTTCATCACAGTATGTTTTTGGCCAGCAGTTCCCAAACATTCAACTGGGCTGAGTCAATTCCTCTGCAACCAGGAACCTGAAACATCTTCGGGAACTTTTTGGTGCATTCCCACTGTACCTTCGAAAGAAAGTATGTTCTTCAAGGTACTTTAGTAAAGGTGATAAAACCATGAACACTCAAAGAAGCAATGCTTAAAATAACTGTTTGACTGGTAAAATAGCTGTTCTCTATGATGGACAGCCTCTTGTGTATGGTTCTTTTAAAGAACCTTTTCCAAAATAGTTCTGTATAGCAGTGAAAAGGGTTTCACTATTGTTTCAAATAGTAACAAAGAATGTGTTGTAAATGGTTCTATACAGCACCAAAATAGTTTCTTCGATTGTTATAATCTTGATCTTTTAACAAATGGTATAGAACTCTAAATAGAACCACTAAAGAATCCTTGAAGAATCCATGATTTTTGTTCCTGGGTTCCAGGAACCTTTTCAATTCCTACTCCAGAGAAGATCTTCAGACCAGGAACTAAAATCATAGATCTTATGGTGGAAATGTGCCTTAAAGATCCCGAAGAAGGTCGCTAATGACTGTACTTGATGTTGGCATATTATCCACTGAGGAGAAAAGTCCTTGTGTAGAGACAGTCTCTGTTTCCTATCTAGCACAAAAACCTAAAATTTCCCTTTGGCTCTCCATAATAGATGTTTTCAAAGTTTACCCTCCAGTGCTGTCATCTAAAAAGCAAGACTACAGCCTTGAGGTCCATTTTTTCCGGTTAACCGGATTAGTCAGGAATGCACATCCCTGATTTTACAGTGATGTTAAACATGCATCAGCATTTCCCTGAATTGTTGGCCTAGATAACTTCTCTGTCTGGTTGAACACAGCAAATACCTTAATAGTGATGTCAGTATTTGAACAGTGGCGCCTCGAATGGCTACCCAAGTTTGTGCAGAGCTAAATGTTGAGCAATGACCTTCTGTTACTTGTTAGCAATATGAACCGCTTTTGTATCCCGGGTTGAGTCTTCTTTTTTCACTGTGCTGAGTTCACTAATGCTAGAATTAGTGAACATCCCTTGCTCCGAGCGACAGAAGAAGCTGCGAACATCACTCGTTTCCCAGCGGTAGTGGGAGGTCGATGTTGGGGCGAGAGAGAGTGACAGAGTGAAAAAGGTTAGGTTAGGCCCGGACAGCTCCATCCCCCCGGGCGTCATCAAGGAAGTCTGAGTTTGCCACCCACCGGCCCCCTGGGTAATCTAACTCTAACACGCAGTGTCCATCCTCAGTATGGCTGTAGAAGAAAGAGGTGCAGAGAGAGAAAGACAGGATCACTGAGCGATTTGGAAGCCCTTTAAGGTCAGCGAGCCCTCTCCAGAAAACGTGAGTGCTATTTTAAGCTCGCCCCCCTCGCTCCTCAACTGTGCTAACTGCTCTTGGAAGCCGCATTTGTTGGCTAAAAATAGCAGCATCTGAGCTGGAGCTGGTGAATATTTGATGCAGTGTAATTTATTTGCGAACCGCGAGCAACAAGTCAAACACTGGTGAGAGAAACAGTTTGAACAGGCCGGCGCTGGAATTGCAGGCAGCCTCAGGGCAAAGTCTCTGAGAATATCAATAAAACCAGCACTGGCTGGACAGAACCTTCATCAAATGCTTCACCGAATGCTGCAGAATGTTATGAAGGACTTCCAACAATTTTTCAAAAAATGTGTGAAATTTAATTAGGAAAGTCATTCAAAAGGGTTTGATGAAACTTTGTGAATGTGCCATTGTAATTGTTCAGTGGTGGTGATGGGAACCAGAAATCTGGAGAGTTCAATGCCTCTAAAAGCTCCCTGACAAAGTTAGTACAGAAAATGGTTATAAATACACAGCTTGATGTCTGAGACGTTGTTATACAATCATTGTTAAAGTGTTTGGACTAAAATGGATGTTTTAAAATGGAGAGATAAACTCAGAGCGCTGTAAAGCAAAATAGTCCCAGAAGTATGTGGTGTATTTTTTGTTTTAGGGAAAAATCAGGTGAGCAGCTGATACTATGTGGTGAGCAGCTGATACTATGTGGTGAGCAGCTGATACTATGTGGTGAGCAGCTGATACTATGTGGTGAGCAGCTGATACTATGTGGTGAGCACTCAAAACTATGTGGTGAGCAGCTGATACTATGTGGTGAGCAGCTGATACTATGTGGTGAGCAGCTGATACTATGTGGTGAGCACTCAAAACTATGTGGTGAGCAGCTGATACTATGTGGTGAGCACTCAAAACTATGTGGTGAGCAGCTGATACTATGTGGTGAGCAGCTGATACTATGTGGTGAGCAGCTGATACTATGTGGTGAGCACTCAAAACTATGTGGTGAGCAGCTGATACTATGTGGTGAGCAGCTGATACTATGTGGTGAGCAGCTGATACTATGTGGTGAGCACTCAAAACTATGTGGTGAGCAGCTGATACTATGTGGTGAGCAGCTGATACTATGTGGTGAGCACTCAAAACTATGTGGTGAGCAGCTGATACTATGTGGTGAGCAGCTGATACTATGTGGTGAGCACTCAAAACTATGTGGTGAGCAGCTGATACTATGTGGTGAGCAGCTGATACTATGTGGTGAGCAGCTGATACTATGTGGTGAGCACTCAAAACTATGTGGTGAGCAGCTGATACTATGTGGTAAGCAGCTGATACTATGTGGTGAGCAGCTGATACTATGTGGTGAGCACTCAAAACTATGTGGTGAGCAGCTGATACTATGTGGTGAGCACTCAAAACTATGTGGTGAGCAGCTGATACTATGTGGTGAGCAGCTGATACTATGTGGTAAGCAGCTGATACTATGTGGTGAGCAGCTGATACTATGTGGTGAGCACTCAAAACTATGTGGTGAGCAGCTGATACTATGTGGTGAGCAGCTGATACTATGTGGTGAGCACTCAAAACTATGTGGTGAGCAGCTGATACTATGTGGTGAGCAGCTGATACTATGTGGTGAGCAGCTGATACTATGTGGTGAGCACTCAAAACTATGTGGTGAGCAGCTGATACTATGTGGTGAGCACTCGATACTATGTGGTGAGCACTCGATACTATGTGGTGAGCACTCGATACTATGTGGTGTGCATCCGATACTATGTGGTGAGCATTTCTTTTATAGTAAGGGGGTTCTCACCACATAGTGTGTGTGTGTGTGTGTGTGTGTGTGTGTGTGTGTGTGTGTGTATATATTTTTTTTTTTTCCTATCACTTGGGTGCCCACCACATAGTATCGGGTGCTCACTTGATAGTATTGAGTGTTTACTTGATCGTATTGGGTGCTCACCTAATAGTATTCAAGATTCAAGATTAGTATCTAGTGTGCACCAGATTTTTACCTAAACACTTCCCTTCAGTGTGTTTGCACTCAGTAATCTGATCATAATCAGATTTCTGCAGTTATCTGATTAATCAAGTGGCCATGTAAACAGCACACTCTGATTTCTTGAAAAGGTCTATTAATCTGATTAAGAAATCTGATAAAGAGGCTGGATTTTATCTCAGTAATCAGATTTCTCAGTGCTGTAAACTCTGACTCTGATTTCTTTCGGATTTCTCAGTCTGAGCATGTGTGAAAACAGACGGCGGTACTGGAAATAAGCGAACAGCGTCGCCGCGAGACGCAGCAAAACACTTTGAAAACTATTTGAAACCAAATACATGCTTGACAAAATGAAGGAGTTAAATATTCTTCGTCTTCTGTCTGAGTGGTAAAAGTGTGTGAACCTGTGCTTTCAGTATCTGGCGTGACCCAATAACTGCAGCTAAACGTTTCCAGTAACTGTTCATGAGTCCTGCATATCGGCTTGGTGGAGTTTTAGCCCCTCCATACAAAACAGCTTCAGCTCTGTTCTGTTGGTGGGTTTCCTCTCATTAACTGCTGCTTCTGGTCCTTCCACAGCATTTCTATAGGATTAAGGTCAGAACTTTTACTTGGTCAGTTTAAAACATTAACTTTAGTCTTCTTTAAATGTTCTTTGGTAGAACGACTTGTGTGCTTGGGGTCGCTGTCTTGCTGCATGACCCACATTCTCTTGAGTTTCAGCTCACGGACAGATGTCCTGACCGTTTCCTTTAGAATTTGCTGGTGTAATTCTGAGTTCACTGTTCCATCAATGATAGTAAGCCGTCCTGGCCCAGATGCAGCAAAACAGGCCCAAACCATGATACTACCACCACCATGTTTCACAGGTGGGATAAGGGTTTTATGATGGAATGCAGTGTTTTCCTTTCTCCAAACATAAAGGTTCTCATTTAAACCAAAAACCAAAAAATCTGTTTTGGTCTCATCTGTCCACAAAACATTGACCCAGTAGCCTTCTGGCTTGTCCATGTGATCTTTAGCAAACTGCAGATGGGCAGAGATGTTCTTTTTGGAGAGCAGCGGCTTCTCCTGCCATGCATACCAGTGTTGTTCAGTGTTCTCCTGATGGTGGACATTAACAGTAGCCACTGCAAGACCTTTAGTTGCTGAGAAGTTACCCTGGGTTCCTTTGTGAAACCTTTATTTTCACAGCTGTTCAGCTTTCGATTTCATTGATTTGTTTTTTTTGTGTCATTATCTATGGTAGTTAGCTGACATTAGTTATCTATTCATCAAAGTCACATTCTAGAACCATTCAAGTTCAATGTAGCTCATTCTCCAGCGCTATACTACACTGTTAGTCACTTGATGTTGTAGATCGATCACATTCCACACTTTCATTCATTTCCATTAAGTACAGGTTTTTCAGGAGATATTTCTGAAAGGAAAGAGGAAAAACTGGAGTTCAAAAAACTGATTAGAAGCTACAGAGATAAATGTTCCTCCTAACAACCACCTAGAAGAGCTGGTCGACCCCAAAACTGCCCCATCAGATAAACAGCACTCAAAGCTTTCATCTCTGAGAGAGAGGAGAAAATCAAGCTGATCAGATCTGAAAACATCCACAGGTGTTTCTGTCCATCCTTCCACTGTGAGAAGACGACTCAGCGCTGTGGGTCTGAAAGGATGTGTAGCTGATCAAGAAGAGCCTCACTGAGAAAAGTAAACAGGCAAAATGGAAGATCATCTGCACAAGAACCCAGTACTTGGATCTGAGATGTGGGGTCAGCTTTTATGGGCTGACGTGAGAATCATGAAGTGCTAAACCAACTTCTAAGGCTGAACTTTGGAGGTGAGGAACAACATCCCTGCAGATTTCTTTGAAAGGCTGAAAACAAATGAAAGGCAGCTGTAATAAAGACAAACGTCAGGAGACCCTAAACTCTAAAAAATGTGATTTTATAATAAGTCGTTCAATCGAGTCGCCAAATATACCCACAATCACACAATGATCATGCTGTCTTCATCTGGGATAATCTGGTCCCCATAAAGAGCTAAAACACACACACAAGCAGAGCGTGAGCTCATTTTACTAGCGTGTGGTGCGGAGTGACTGTCGCGCTCTCAAGGCCGAAATGTATGCAAACTCAATTCACGCCGGAAAGGACAATTACCATTTACACTTGTTAATTGGAAGGCGTAATCAGCGGGGATAGCAGCGCTAGCAGCGCTCTGATGATTGCATTATATTAGGCTTTATGCTAATGTAGGACCCGCGACGTCCGAGATCGTCCCTTATCCAGTGTGGAGAAAGAAATGGAGAGAGGAAAAAAGGAGATGAGAGTCCGGTGGTGTAGTCCAGCCTTGAGTAAAGGGTGTTCTGTGACTAACTGTCAGCAAGACTGGCTTAGCCACACAGCGACATCACTAAAACCACTGAAATCTACCCATACAGGAATCTGATATATGGCTATATATGCACATATATCATAAAGGGCCAGGCATGTGGGCGTGCCTGTAAAGAACAACTGTGGGGAAACATTGTGAAGGAGGTGGCTAATGGAGCGAATGTGTCCTTTTGTTAGCTGTCGTAAAGTTAATTGATTACAGTGGGATCCTGTAACAGGTGGCTAATGCAAGTAGGGAGCAGCATCTAGCTACACTACAACAGCGTGATGAACCCTCATCACAAGCCCTGTTAACACATGTAGACTTGCCTGCTGGGAGTTTTGTGTGGGAGCAGCGGGAGGTCAGTCACTGTGTGGGAGGGAGAGGGACGCGAGTAGCGGACGTGAACATATCGCTGACTCTGATCTGTACTTTGGCAGATCTGACTTTACCTGCACCAAAATTAGTCCCACCGACTCAAATCGAACAGAAGAAAACGGCAGAAAAAAGTCATTTCAAAAATCTCTCGACAGAAACGATTCACAGCGTTCTTTATCCACCAGGTCAGCGGCACAAAAACTATAGATGATCATGAAAAATTGGCTTTATAGGTATAGAATTATAAATTAGAAAATGTAGTGTAGTGTTAAATGTATTAAATCTGTATTACAGAAGCATTAATTAAGAACTAAACGACAAACAGAAACTACAAAAAGAATTTCTTAAGAAATCCACAGTGATTGCGCAGCTTAAGTAAGTCCCAGGTGGTTGCTAAGTTTTGCCAGACTATTACTGTGGCATTTTAGGTAGCTGGTTAGGTAGCTAGATGGTTGCTAGGCGGCTGTTATGGTGTTCCAAGTGGTTGCCATGGCGTTGCTAAGTGGTATCTCATGTGTTTGTTAAGGTGTTGCTAAGCAGTCGCTATAATATTTCATGGTACATGAATCTACACATAGTTTAATTTTACCTCAGGAAAAGAAAAAAAATGAAATAGAAGAAAAGTGTAGGAAAAAAAAACAAATACAGGAAAAAACATAGACGTCACCCTTTAAATGTGCATTTCATGAGCATGAATGAAGAAGTGGTTGCTATTGGATGGCTGTTGTTAGGGTGTTGCTAAGCAGTTGCTGTGGTATTTCAGGGTACATGAAGCCATACAAATTTTAAGTTTCCCTCAGAAAAAAAATACAGGAAAAAAGCTGAATATCACCCTTTAAATCTGCATTTCTGGGGCATGAATTGGTTGCCATGGTGTTGCTAAGTGGTTGCTATGGGATGGTTGTTATGGGATGGTTGTTGTAAGATGTAGGGAAATAAAAAAATGTAGGATATGACCCTTTAAATCTGCATTTCAGGAGCGTGAATTAAGATCAAAGCAACAGATAAACTACAAAAAGAATCTCTAAAGAAAATTCAGACATTGCGCAGCTTAAGAAAGTCCCAGGTGGTTGCTAAGGTGTTGCCAGGCCATTACTGTGGTGATTAGGTAGCTCCGAGGGTGTTGCTGGGTGGTTGGTCTGGTTGGCCCTTTAGATCTTCATTTTGGGAGCATGTTGGATCCCACTGTGGATTTTTGGAAACAGTAGCACTCGTTCATCCCACAAACAGCTGCATAGCTGTTTAATCTCATGAATGGTTAATGAGGTGGATATTAAAATGTGCTGTTCGGTGCCTCTGCCATCTCGGGGCAGCCCGGCTGTGTGTGCGTGTGTGTGTGTGTGTGAGTGTGTGAGTGTGTGTGTGTGTGTGTGTCTGTGTGTGTCTGTGTCTGTGTGTGTCTGTGTGTGTCTGTGTGTGTCTGTGTGTGTGTCTGTGTGAGTGTGTGTGTGTGTGTGTGTGTGTGTGTGTCTGTGTGTGTCTGTGTGTGTCTGTGTCTGTGTGTGTCTGTGTGTGTCTGTGTCTGTGTGTGTCTGTGTGTCTGTGTGTGTCTGTGTGTGTGTCTGTGTGAGTGTGTGTGTGTGTGTGTGTGTGTGTGTGTGTGTGAGTGTGAGTGTGTGTGTGTGTGTGTGTGTGTGTGTGTTTGGGCGCTGGGCTATTTTTAGCTGCCTGTTGCTGGCACGTGAGCTTCCCCCAGTGTCAACAGCGCACACACAGGATAACAAGGTGGAAAACAGGCTATGGCAACCAGGACTGAGCTGCTTGTTTATAAATATTCCTGGACTTAACCTCAGACGTGTTACTAACCCCTCCGCTCACTCCAAATCCAGATAGGGACGTTCTTGATTCTCCACAGAGGATTTGTAAACAGTGTCAAAAACCTGTCACATCGCGCTAAAGGAGCTGTACGTGTTCGTCCGTCTGTCTGCTCTGAGTAGCAATGAGTCGCAGTTGTCTGAGAAAGCTCTCACATTATGAACAAAAGCTAATGGGGTCTTATCTTAGACCACCCTAAACGATATCTGGACAACAGCAGTAAGAAACTGACCAGTGATGAATGGGGTAAAGGGAGGCTGATCAGGTGTGCAGCAGCAGGTGTCCTATAGTCTGTAATCATACACAGTTGTAGCAGATCTAAAAATTTCCATGAGTGGAAGCACAAGATAAGTGTTTCTAATAAAGTGGCCAGTGAGTGGAAGCACAAGGCAGGTGTTTCTAATAAAGTGGCCAGTGAGTGGAAGTACAAGTTGGGTGTTTCTAATAAAGTGGCCAGTTCGTGGAAGTACAAGTTGGGTGTTTCTAATAAAGTGGCCAGTGAGTGGAAGTACAAGGTGGGTGTTTCTAATAAAGTGGCCAGTTAGTGGAAGTACAAGGTGGTTGTTTCTAATAAAGTGGCCAGTTAGTGGAAGTACAAGGTGGTTGTTTCTAATAAAGTGGCCAGTTAGTGGAAGTACAAGGTGGTTGTTTCTAATAAAGTGGCCAGTACATGGAAGTACAAGGTGTTTCTACTAAAGTGGCCAATTAGTGGAAGTACAAGGTAGGTGTTTCTAATAAAGTGGCCAGTCTATTCTTGTTTCCACATGTGCTTTTTGTGTAGAGTTGAGTTGGGAGTCTGTCTGTCTGTCTGTCTGTCTATAAAGGAGGAAACTGTGTAAAGTTTATTTTTTTCAGTGAACTTTATTTATTGTAGCACTTCTGATGAGTTTCCTCAGCGAGTCTCACCTGGAGGCTCCGTTTACGTGAACTGAGCAGATAAAGTTATTGTCTAAGTCATAAAGGAGAAGAGAGCTGAGGCAGTCGTGACGGAGGAGGCAGAACTACTTTCTAGCTGTAATTTATTTCCGTATGATGTTATCAGGCCACGGATCTTCATCAAAAGAGTGATTTCGGACGCAATTGGCTTCTCCGAGGCGTCGGCCTTTTAGCTCGGCGGCTTTGATGCGATTAGGGAAGGAAAAGGCGTCTTTTGCAGCTGTCAATCAAACACATGACTTCAGCTCAATCAAAGCGGCTCCTCTATTGAAGACCACCTTGATAAGAGTGGGGACGTGTATGGTGGGCACACATTTCCCCCTCTGATGTACATGACCGTACAATTAGGATAACTCAACTATCAACTGCACTTCTGGTTCTAGATAGAGCCATGAACAGTCAAAGAACCCTTGAAGAGCCATCTTTTTTAAAGAGTATAGTTGAGTTCTTGTAATTATGAATGGAAGCAATAGGTAGGTGTTTCTAATAAAGTGGCCAATGAGTGGAAGTCCAAGGTACTTGAAGGGTTCTTTAGTAAAGAAAATGGTTCCATATAGAGCCGTGAACAATCAAAGAGTTCTTTGCATGATTAAAGGGGTCTTTGCTTTGTGAAAAGGCTTCTACATAGCACCAAAACAGGTTCTTCTGTCGTTATAGTGTTGACATTATTACAATAAAAGAACCCTTTGTGGTGCTACATAGAACGTTTTTTAAAAATGTGTCCTATAGAACCATCTACAGCACATTCTGCATCAGTCTGAAGAACAGTTTCATGCTGCCAAGAACACTTTCAATCATGCAAATGGTTCTTTGAGTGTTCATGGTTCTATATAGAACCATTGTCTTTACTAATGGATGAATCAACAAATAGAAACTAGAAAAGTGCATCTCCTGCAGTGCATTGGTGGTTTCTATGCTGTTGATAGGTGGTTGCTATGGTATCCCACTGATTGCTAAGGTGTTCCTAGATGGTTGCTCTAGTTTTCATTGTGGTTCTAGAGTGTTGCTATAGTGTCCCAGGTGGTTGCTAGATTCTGGGTAGTGTGCCATGGCGTTAAGTGATTGTTATGAAGTTGCTAAGCAGTTGCTATGGTAAGTCAGTGGTTGCTAGGATGTTACTATGTGGCTGCTATGTTAGTATGTGGTTGCTATGTATCTCTTGTGGGCTGATGTATGTCCTATAGTGTTCCAGGTTGTTGTTAGGTATTTGTTAGGTGGCTGCTAGGGTGTTGCTCCAGGTGGTTGCTATAGTATTTCAAGGAGTTTGCAATGGTACCCCAGGATGTATGCATGGGGGTCACTAAGTGGTTGCAATAGTGTTCCAGGTGGTTGCTAGCAGTGGTGGACTTTGACCTTTTACTTTCACTTCACTACATTTCAAAGTCAGATATCTCACTTTTTACTCCTCTACATTATGAGAAATCTGTCGTTCCTTTTGGTTTATCTGTGTATAAAAACATAACATGTCAAAACAAAAGAAGCACCAAGCAAGACCACCAATCAGGGCGCAGTGGTCACTTTGTTTTGAGCTTGTTTTGACCTGTTGGTCATACCGACCCAGTGCAGCACACGGTTCAACATCAGTGCAGCAGCGGAAAATTCTGGGAGAGTCTATTCAACATAAATGATGAACTAACCTAACTTTGTGTAAAAAGACCACAATATAGAAATATGTACTCATATGCAGTTGAGACTGACGTGTCTTTTTCTGAATTTATACAAACACATTTCATTTTATAGTAAATTAGTTTTGGCTAGTTTATGTTTATGAACAGAGACCTACAGATGCAGTTTAGTAAAGGAAACTCATTTGTGAATCTGAGATTAAAGTTTTTTTAATAGACATCAGCGTCACTAATTAATGATTAAAAGACTGGTTTACCAAGAGAGACACTGGAGTATTTTCACCTAAAATGAGTTAATGAAGCGAGTCTTCTTACAAAAATGATAATAGGACATTAAAACCATAATTAATCTTTTTTTACTTTTACTTTTGATACTTCAGTCCATTTGAAGGCAAATACTTTAGTACTTTTACTCCAGTGGAGGTCTAAAGGGAGGAACTTCTCCTTTTACTGGAGTAATATTTTACCTTGGGTGTCTCTACTTTAACTCAGGTACATGATTTGTGTACTTCGTCCACCACTGGTTGCTAGGGTGTTGCACCACGATTGCTATGGTATCCCAGATGGTTGTTAGGGTGTTACTATCCTAGGTGGTTGCTAAGGACTTGTTATAGTATCCCTAGTGTGTGTGTGTGTGTGTGTGTGTGTGTATATATATATATATATATATATATATATATATATATATATATATATATATAATATATATATATATATAGAGTCGATGTATACATAGTTCTTTTTTCATATATATATATATATATATATATATATGAAAAAATAACTATGTATACATCGACTCTAAACGAGCCATTCATACTGACCGGAAGAGCCTTGTTCCAGCATTGGCCATAAACAAAGACAGGTTAAGTGCGAAGGTCTGCGTGCTAAGCTAAGGCTAAATCCACACTGGCCAGCGCTACTTATCATCTTCCTCACCAAGCTGGACCAATTAAAGATCTGGACTCTCACACAGAAAAGGCTTATGGACTGCAGTCTCATGGGGTTTTTTTTTTTAAGAAAAAGCAACAATGTTTCTAACAGTGTGGTGGAATTAGAGGGGCGCACACTCTTCAGAGCTGATAGGTCAGCTACAGCTTCAGGTAAGAGCTGCGGTGATGGTGTTTGCATTTATGTAAACAAAGCATGGTGCGCAGACTCAGTCGTTGTTGATGCCCACTGCTCTGCTAATCTGGAATTCCTGATTATTAAGTGCTGACCCTTCTATATTCCACATTAACTGCGTTGTTGCTGCTGCAGTTATGCAGATGCTAATGCTAATGTGGCTATGAAAGATCTTTGTGCTGCTATTAGCAAACTGTTGTTGGGGATTTTAAACACAGCAATTTGAGATCTGTACTTCCAAAGTTTCATCAGAATGTCTCCTGCAGCACAAGGGGACAAAGAACTCTGGATCACTCTTACACCAGTGTGGCTACCACAGACTCTCATACCAATATTGACATCTACACCAATTCTGTCCTATCATAACAGAGGTGTGGACATAGTGGCAACTCACAAAATAAAAACCTTCCATAACAAGAAGCTCTGGATGAACAGAGAGGTTCGCCTCCTGCTCAAAGTGAGAGATGCTGCCTTCAGGTCTGGAGATCAGGAGGCTTACAGCTCAGCCAGAACCAACCTCAGAAGAGGATCTCAAAGGCTAAACACTGTTACAAACAGTGGACTGAAGAGCACCTTAACTCCTCTGACCCCCGGCATATGTGGCAAGGCATACAGTCAATTACTCACTTTATACCGCCCAGCACTGCGTCCCCTACCAACCGTGCCTCACTCCCCAATGAGTTCAACTCCGTCGACAGGGGAAATAAGGTGGTCCTCTCCAAAACAGGTTCACCACCTGATGAGCAGCCACTCTCCGCTGCGGACGTCTGTCGCACTCTGAGCAAGGTAAGGCAGCTGGCCCTGATGGAGTACCTGGTCGTGTGGTAAAAGCCTGTGCTAATCAGCTGGCTGGGGTCTTCACAGACATTTTCAATCTTGGCTGGCCCAGGCAGTTGTCCCAACTAGCTTCAAGACTGCCACCATTGTGCCAGTGCCAAAGCATTTGGCTGCCTCAGCCCTCAATGACTTCCACCCAGTCGCACTCACCTCCATCATCTTCGAGTGCTTGGAAAGACTAGTTCTTTCACATTTGAAGTCCTGTCTGCCTGCTACACTGGACCCACACCAGTTTGACCTACTGCTGCAATAGGTCAACAGAGGATGCCATTTCCATGGCGCTCCACTCTGTACTGACCAACCTGGACTCATGTCAGAATGCTGTTCATTGACGTTTGTTGAGCATTTAACACAGTGATCCCCTCCAAGCTGATCTTAAAGCTTAGCCAGCTTGGAATCAGCACATCTCTGTGCATCTGGATTCTGGACTTCCACGGTGATAGGTCTGATCAGAGGTGACGATGAGACGAGGTGCAGCACCTGGCAGCGTGGTGTGAGGACAACAACCTGGTGCTCAAACACCCAGAAAACCAAGGAGATCATGACTTCGGGAGGGTCAGGAGCCTGACTTCAAGTTCCTTGGTATCCACATCTCAGATGATCTCACCTGGTCCCTAAACTCCCCTGTCATGGTCAAAATGGCACAACAGTGTCTTTTACTTCCTATGGAGACTCAAGAAAGCTCACCTGTGTCCTGGGATACTGGTGAACTTCTACCGCTGTACCACTGAGAGCAAACTCACAAACTGCATCTCAGTGTGGTTCAGCAAATGCTCTGCATCTGACCGCAAAGCGCTCCAGTGGGTGGTGAAAACTGCCCAATGCATCACAGGTGCCCAGTTACTCTCCATTGAGAACATTTTCCATAAGTGCTGCCTGGACAGGGCGAGGAACATCAAGGATGTTTCTCATCCTAACCATGGACTTTTTACCCTCCACCTGCCTGGCAGGTGTTACAGAAGCCTCTGCTCTCACACCAGCAGCCTCAGGAAGAGTCCTTTTAGATGAAACTAACACTCAACGGACTCACAGTAGCATGTCAAAAACATA
>NW_023494796.1:3948781-4006281 GCF_904425465.1 Colossoma macropomum | reverse complement strand
GCTCACTGCCGTCTGATCAGGAGGCCTGAGGTGAGAGGAGTGCGTGAAACGTGGAAAGTGCTGATGTTGGATACGTTCACTCCTGACCGTACGGGCGGGCGGCCAAAGCTTAAATGGACACTACAGCCAAATGGAAGTGTAACCGTCGACACATCTGCTGTAAACATGCCTATTCACCATCTACAGCAGCACTGCAACAGCCTATAGAGCCTTCCTGTTTTAATGAGTAGGAAACCCCCTCTGATGATGTGGGGGGTGGGGGAGTGAGGGTGGGCGTGACCTAATACATTCAGGCTTTTGTGAATAATATAAGAAGTATTTATTAAAGCAATAAAGCCACAGAAGGCTGTGTGTTACTGCGATTGTACTACAGGGAAGGCTGTTATTAGGCACGATGCGAAGCGGAGTAAAATCACTGTAATGCACGGCCTCAAGTGACTTACTGCTTTTAGAAAACTGTGGCCAACATAAAATATGATAAAATACACGTTTCTCCTGAAAATAGTTATTTTAATAATAAATAACAAACATCAACAAATAGGATATTCAACTCTACCTTTAGGCCCCAATGCCCTTTCAAGCACATTACTTTGGGTCACTGGCCTGTTAGCATGTTAGCTATTCCATGGTGTTGATGATGAAGCGGAGCCGCCGCCCAAGAAGGGCACCTTAATCAACCCCTGATCGATGCCTGATGAACTGAGTGGAATCCAGGCTCTTGTTAGGATGGACTGGGTGTTTGTTGTCATTGTAATTTAGGCGTTTGGGGATTTTTCTTCCTCCCTCTTCCCTCTTTCTTCTTGCTGTTCTGTGTTTTTTCTTTTTCCCCAGGTTTGTTTTTTACCCTTTTTTCTTTCAGTAATTCATTCCCTGTTCTTTCTTCCTCCTCAGAAATAAAGGTTTTCTTCCTTCTTTCCCTTTCACTCCTTTCCTCCTCTGACGTCTCGTATTGGCTGTCTGTTAATCAGCGTCAGCTGTTTTAATGGTGTTGGCTTGCTGATTTACATCAGAGCCTGTTTCTGTTTTTCCCTCCCTTTCCCGTCTTTCTGTCTGTCTTTCTTTCTTTCATTTGTTTTGTTTATTCTGTTTTCTTTTTCCTCCCTCTGCCTTCTTTCTTTCGCTCTCTTTATTTTTCTTTTTTCCTCTTTTTCCTCTTTCTTTATTACTTTTTTCCTTTCTTTCTTTCATTTTGTTTATTCTGTTTTCTCTCGTTTTCTTTGTCCTCCCTCTGCCTTCTTTCTGTCTTTCTTTTTCTTTCTTTCTTTCTTTCTTTCTTTCTTTCTTTCATTTGTTTTGTTTTTGGTTTTCTATTTCCTCCCTATGCCTTCTTTCTTTCTTTCTGTCTTTCTTTCTCTTTCTTTCTTTTTCTTTCTTTCTTTCTCTTTCTTTCTTTCTTTCTTTCTTTTTCTTTCTTTCTTTCTTTTTTTTCTTTCTTTCTTTCTTTCTTGTTAATTCTGTTTTTCCTGGCTGTTTTCCTGGATTTTTCTTCCTCCCTCTTTCTTCTTTAATTCATCCCCTATTCTTTCCTCACAAATAAAGGTTCTCTTCTTTCTTACTCCTTTCCTCCTCTTCCTCATAATGCTGTCACACATACCAGCATTACAGCAAAATATCACAAGTTTTTCCCTCAAACTTTATCATGCTAACTGCACAATGCTAGCCAATGTGGGTGTTTGTTAGCTGACGTTAGCAGTTGAACTGTGCTGAACTGCGCTGAACTGCGCTGAACTGCGTTGAACTGTCCAATGACATCGCGTTAGCAGCAGACTATAAAGACACAGTGGTGCTTCACGTGTCTCGGAGGAGCCTAACCCTCAAAGCTTGTGACCGAGGGAGACCTAGAGAACAGGTGGAATTCGACAAGACTAAACTGGGGAGGAAACGACACATCATCATTCCGCTTGAATACAAATCTGAGAACTTGATTTGTCTCAAACAGAGCTGCCAGTTTTCCACCCGTTTACTCCAACTGTATCATTGCTACTGTGAACAACAGAAACACACAGCTGCTTTTATAACCTTTATTATTTGCAAGCTTGCTGACAGCCCTCAACTTTGAGCTCTGAATTCACAAGGCATTGGATTGGCACTCTGTGTGTTCCCACCCCATAAGTCTACATCCCACCCACATTTAGCCCAAAACGTCTTATGGTTGCCATTTCGAGATCACGTTAGGTTCCGTAAGACTGTCCCAGAGCAGAGCTAAGATACCAGGCTAAAGCAAGATTACTCCAAAAAGTCCCTCCAGTCTGTTGTATTCTCCAACAGAAACTGGCACATTACGGTACATTGCACAGCTGGGATTTAACCCTTAATCTGAACATAACACAACTGCCTTCTGATAAAAGGACTGGATAGTAATAACGGTCAGTCGTGTGACTTCAGCTGCTCTAATTTGACCTTCCAAAGCCTTTTCCTCATAAAAGCCCCAACCCAAGCACCTTTAAGGAATAAAGACTGACATCCACATATAGAACCAATCAATGCTGTTTGCTATGAGTCCAGTGAGGTGATCAGTCTTGATATGCGCTGCTGCAAAATGCCAGTGTCATAAACTGCTGAGGTGGGCTTTTGCATTGGCCGTCATCAAGGTGTAGGAGTCCATTCCTGCCTGGCTTTGTGGATGTAATGCTGTAATTCTGCTCGGTGGTTTGTTGTTATGGGAATCAAGACTTTATTTATAGGCTCAGATGCACCATTGCTTCATGATGGCAGTGTGCCTGATGGAAACAATGTGCTTTCCAGCTCCCTCACTGGCATTGCGATAAATAACTGGGACAAAAAGACCAAACGCCAGCCAATAGAAGCACTGCTCATATCCAGGCTACAGCACTGCAGGATGAAAATCTGTTGTCAAATCTCTGTCAAAACCCCTTTTTAATCCTGTTACGTTTGCACCATCTTTGGTTCTATTGATATGTTCCAGTCTCGGCCTCAAAGCGTCACAAGCTTTGGACATTGGCAAGAGATTTTAAGGCCCATTCAGATTGGATTAGTTTATCAGGGGGACATCTGTGATAAACATTTCCTCTCACATAACTGCAAGACAAGTAAGTTTCTAGTGGGTTGTATTTTCTATGACGACCGTTATTTAAAGAACTGACAGTGACACAGCTGGCCAATGTTTCTAGAAAACTAAAAGTCGATGATATTGTGCATATGTGAAAATCAAACAATGCTCTATACCTGTAGCTGACATTATAATCACCGTCTAATCAGCTTGTGGGATCTCTCTTCTCTGATTACATTTATTTTCTGCCACCTAGATTAAGTAAATGGTTAAAAGACTCTTCCAAAATGGACACACATTGGGACACCTACACATCACACCTACAGGAGCTTTTATGAGTCCCATTTTAAATCCATAGGCATTAATATGGAGTTGGTCCCCCTTTGCAGCTCTAACAGCTTCCACTCTTCTGGGTGTGTCTGTGGGAATTTGTGTCCATTCATCCAGAAGACCATCTGTGCAATCTCTGTTCTAGTTCATCCCAAAGGTGCTGGATGGGTTGAGGTCAGGGCTCTGTGAGGGCCAGTAAAGTTCTTCCACACCAAACTCACCCAGTCAGGTCTTTATGGAGCTGCTTTGGTCACTGGGGCTCAGTCATGCTGGAACAGGAAAGGTTCTTCTCCAAACTGTTCCCACAAAGTTGGAAGTGTATAATTGTCCAGAATGTCTTGGTGCTGAAGCATTAAGATTCCCCTTCACTGGAACTAAGGGTTCTAGACCAACCCCTGAAAAACAGCCCCATATCATCATCCCTCCTCCACCAAACTCTACAGCTGGCACAGTGCAGTCAGGCAGGTAACGTTCTCCTGGCATTCGCCAAACCCAGACTCGTCCATCAGACTGACAGATAGAGAAGCTGATTGGTCACTCCACAGAACACGTTTCCACTGATCCAGAGTCCAGTGGCGGCGCTTTACTCCACTCCAGCCGACGCTTGGCTTTGTGCATGTTGATCTTAGGCTTGTGTGGAGCTGCTCAGCCATGGAGACCCATTCGTGAAGCTCCTAATGTGCAGTTCTTTTGCTGATGTTGCTTCCAGAGGCAGTTTGGAGCTCTTTAGTGATTCAACAGAGGATAGGCTCTGTGCTCTTCAGCTCGCACCGGCCCACTCTGTGAGTTTGGGTGGTCTACCACTTTGTGGCTGAGCAGTTGTTGCTCCTGAACACCTCCATTTCTAAATAACAGCACTTACAGTTGACGGGGCAGATCTAGCAGGACAGAAACTACACAAACTAACTTGTGGCAGAGGTGGCATCCTGTGACAGTGCCTAGGTTTAAAGTCACTGAGCCACTGGACTGTGCTTCTGAAAACTCTGAACCATTCAAACTGAAGAAATCTAGATTTAGTTTCACTGTTTTCCTCAAATTTGGTTAATGAGTCTTGATCTGTCTTTTCAGAGATGTTTGTGGGTGAATGGCTGCTTTGCATGTCTCCTGTGCTCAAGTCTGTGTCCTTGTCACGGCAATAATGTGGAATGTGGTCCATCCCACAGCTACCATTCTACGCTGCAAATGTCGTCCAGGAGAGACTGATGGATTTGATATACACGTCCGTCTCTTTCAACTACATGCATAATTCTCTCCCAGTAACAGATCCATAATTGCTTTTGCTCTGCAGCTAACAAAGACGCAGCCGCCGTGTAGGAGAATGTCACCGAGGGAAAGGCGATGGTGTCGTTTTACCTCCATCCCTCCGAGCACAAAGGGCACCTGCGTGAAAGTGGCTCGATGGACTACAGAAAGACATTGAGGGGGAAAAGAGATGGAGATAAAAAAGAGATTAATTAACAGAAGGTCTGGGAGATGGTAGATCTTCATTAAGGGGAGTTGGGCTGCAGTGCATTTAGCAGACCTGACATCGCGTTCTTGAACGTGAAGTGCATCAGGTCAAAGAGCGCAGCCAAGACCGGCCGTCCTTACGGAAAACTCTGTCATAGAATCACTGATTAACTCTGAATTTAACATCTGCACTGTAGATCAGAGGCAGGACTCACAACAGAGTTTTTCACTCAACTTCAGAAAATCTTACATTTAGATTCAAGACACTTCAGACTTACAGAACATCCCTTAATTTCATACTTAGATAAAAGATATAATGAAAATGTAATGAAACATTCCTCGTACACGCGCCTTTATCACTCAACCCAAAATAAAAACAGACTTAAGATTCAGGACAGGATCTTTGTAAATCTCTCGTTTGTGCCCTAAACCCAAAATTAAGAAAAACTTCAGATTTACAACAAAATTTTTGTAAATCTCCATTTTGTCCTTTAACCTCAGAATTAACAAAAACTTCACATTTATGACAGAATCTTTGTAAATCTTCTTGTCCTTTAACTTCAGAATTAAGAGAAAACTTACTTATGAAAAATCTTACATAAGATTTTATCCATTCATTTCAGCTTTAAGAAAAAAATCTGTAGACGTATGAAAAATCTTTGTAAATGTCTAATTTGACCTCCAACTTCAGATTTGATAAAGAAGACTTTAGATTATGTCTTTTTTGTTCTTTAACTTAAGTTTCATGATTATAGACTTAAGATTTTACAGAAAACCTTTACAAATGACTTTGAGTCACTTTAAATTTAAATAAAGGTTTTTTAAAAAATTGTCATTTAAAAAAAAAAAAAATGTCTTTTTGTCCCTTAATTCAGATTTCAGAAGAAAGGCTTCAAATTTACAAAACATCTTGGTTGTCATAGTATCCCAGGTGGTTGCTAGGGTGTTGCTAGGTGGTTGCTATGGTATCCCAGGTAGTTGCAATGGGGTGTTGCTTGGTGGTTGCTATGGTATCCCCGGTGGTTGCTAGAATGTTGCTAGGTGGTTGCTATGGTATCCCCGGTGGTTGCTAGAATGTTGCTACGTGGCTGCTATAGTATCCCAGGTGGTTGCAATGGTATTCCAGGTAGTTGCTAGGGTGTTGCTAAGTGGCTACTGTGGTATCCCAGGTGGTTGCTAGATGACTGTTTTTTTTTTTTTATCTGAGGTGGTTTTTAAGTTGTTGCTAAGTGCTTTCTAGGGTGTTGTTAAGTGACTGCTATGGAGTTTCAGAGTGGTGGCTGAGGTGTTGCTCAGTGATTGCTGTGGCATCCCAGGTGGTTGCTATTGTGTTGCTAGGTGGTTGCTGTGGTATTTCAGGTAGTTGCTAGGGTTTTGCTAGATGGTTGCTATGGTTCCCCACATGCTTAATAAAGTGTTGCTAAAGGACTTGTATCGACATGGCATAAGCTTAGGGCACATTGCACCCCATTCATTCCTGAGAGGAAAAAATGTCATTTTATGAAAACTGTATGTTCAATTAAAGCTAAAGCCCAGTGTTCCCATCTGTATGTGTCCAGGATGTTGTATTGGCCCCTTATATGCTAATTTAAATGCCGGGGCCCTACTCAGTGTTCCCTCCCGTTCTAGGAATTCCCATCTTTCTGCCCCATGTTGCCTCAATTAAGCTCCCTTATTTTCTACGAAAAATAATACTGACATTTTTATTTCTTATATATTTGGAATGAATAACTTCAAACTGCAGTTTTACAGTAAAACACTACTTAAGAAAACAATTATGTATTCAGATCTTAGATATTTACAAGGATTATGTTTTAATCTATTTAAACCCAATGCATTAATAGAGAGAGTAATAAGCTATAAATATATACAAAATCATCATGTATAGGGTACATTTGCATTGGGAGGTGACTGTCCCAAAACCCTAACCCCTAAATAAACACTTAAATAATGAAATAATACATATTTCTGTATTTTGTTTTTTATTTTTAATATTTTCAGTGTTCTTTTAAAGTGAAGTTAAAATACTTAGATTTATGAGTTTCATTTTTAAGTTTAAAAATCAGAAAAAAAAATGCTGTCACTACTGAAACACAGAGGTTTAGTGTGTAGGTGGAGCCTTATTTAGCCACACACATGCATGTTAGAGCAGGAAGTGAGGCTGCATCCCTGTCCCTCGTGGCCACATGGTGAGCAGTTAGATCCCATTGTTTTGAAGTAAATGAGTCCCAAAGTCTGAAGATCAGTGTGGAACATTAAATATTGTCACTACTGAAACACAGGTTTTCTGCAATTAAGTGAACTCATTAGTGTTTTAATGAAAAAATATGATGATTTTATGTGTGAACAGCTGTTCAAAGCTGTGTTTGCTACACATGTACTAGCTAGCTGTTGTGCTTAAAATGAGCTAAAACAGTCACTACTGAAACTTTATCAAATGTTCAAATGTATCAACTAATAAGCCAATTTGGTTGAATGTATAAACATACAAATTCTGATTGTCTGAGGTTTTGTATGATTTACTCTTACTTTTGTTTTTATAACAGAGTTAGCTAGCTAATTAGCTCATTAGCTTACTAAGGCTAATCACATTGATGGGCTAACGACAGGCTTGTTGTCCATCAGAGAATGTTGAAAAGTGCACCATCGCCCCCTACAGAGCTCTGCCTTCACAAAGTGTTGGGTTGGTTTAGAAATTTCAAAGTTTGTTCCTGTCTAGTACGTCTACGTTCCCACCAATATTCAGCCAAAAATGTCTCGTGGTTCTCATTGGTAGCAAAGTATCAAATCAAACTTAGCTTAGCATTTAGCCCATCCAGTCAGCATTAGTTTGCACTGCCTTACCACACAGGAGCGTGGCTACGTCGAACACAGTGCGTCAATAAAGGAAGCTTCATAAGAAGCTAACAAATAAGAGGCACTTGGCTCAACGTTGCCTTGTGGACTCATCCACACGGAAAAACGTTCAATCTTGCCATTGTGTGTGTATCGACAGACACATTCACCCATAATCCATGTGACTTTTTTTTGCCTGCTGTTTGTATTGTTGTCGTGTTTGTTGTCTGTCATTGTTGTTAGATTAGAGAGGTGATGAAATGCCTGCTCCGTTTGACCTTTGTGACCCACTGACCTTCACTGTTCACATGGACATACTGAGGTGGGAAAAATGGGTTTTTTGAAAACTTTCTGATTTTGATTTTGTGTTGAAATATTAGTCATGGATCATGGAAACAAGTGTATTTATTATGTGGAAAGTGCAGATTTGAAACTGTTAATGCTTTTCTTTTGCAGAGTATTTCTGGCCTTGAACCAGCACTTAATATGCGGCGGTGTTGTGTCATATTCTGTACTGCGACGTTGGGTCCTTCAGTGTTTTAACAGGATACACTGCACCCTTTTTTCATTTTCACCATCAAAATCACTACAATACCCAGCATGTCCATAGAGAATGTTGACGAGTGCACCCTCGCCCCCTACTCTGAGCTCTGCCTTCACAAAGTGCTGGACTGGTTTAAAGATTTCAGTTTGTTCCCACCCCAATAAGTCTATATTCCCAAAAATGTCCCATGGTTGTCTCCAGATGTTCTTGTTATGACATCACGTCCGCCTCTATGAGACTAGATGACCCCCGCACCCTAACCATTTCATAGTAGTGGGTGAATTGTCAGAAGTGTAGACAACACACAGTTTGAACCCATAAAACAGCTTTATTAGGATAAGATGGTTGCTATGGTATCATAGGTGGTTGCTAGGTGGTTGCAATGGGGTGTTGCTGGGTGGTTGCTATGGTATACCAGGTGGTTGCTAGGGTGTTGCTAGGTGGTTGCTATGATATACCAGGTGGTTGCTAGGTGGTTGCTATAGTATCAAAGGTAGTTGCTAGGGTGTTGCTAAGTAGCTGCTATGGTATCACAGGTGGTTGCTAGGGTGTTGCTAGATGGCTGCTTTGTTATCCCAGGTGGTTGCTAGGGTGTTGCCAAGTGGCTGCTATGGTATACCATGTGGTTGCTAGGGTGTTGCTAGGTGGTTGCTATGGTATCCCAGGTGGTTGTTAGGGTCTTGCTAGGTGGTTGCTATAGTATCCAAGGTAGTTGCTAGGGTGTTGCTAAGTAGCTGCTATGGTATCCCAGGTGGTTGCTAGGGTGTTGCTAAGTGGCTGCTATGTTATCCCAGGTGGTTACTAGGGTGTTGCTAAGTGGTTGCGATTGTTTTCCTTGTAAGACCCTTGTACATAGTGTAGTGGGTGGGATTATCAGAAGTGTAGACAACATACAGTTTGAACCCATAACACAGCTATATTAGGATAAACTCAGCAAACGGAGTATGGGTAAAACAGCACGCTCTCTGGCTAGGCCATGGCTCTTACTGTTATCTGGCTCCAGCTCTCTCTAGCTCTGACACAACTACCACCTTGGTAGAATGTAGCCCTGCGCCCCAAAATAAAAGTCCATTTAATGCTAGGAACGAGAACCCAACATGTGCTCTGACACCACATTGCTGCCCCCTTTGTCCAAAAGGAGTGACCCCTCTGCTCACCACCCTCACCAGACCAAATCTTTGAAATGTCTAGAAGTCCCATTGCTTCCTCATTTGATGGCTTCCTAACGGAGGGGGTACCAGGTTCCCCCTGGGCTCAGCCTCTGGGCTGTTTGCTGCAGCTGTCAGGATACTGTGGACCTCCTGGGTCACCGAGGGGCATGGAGGGGACTCCAAAGCTGCTGAGAGGTGTCTGTGGTGCTCTGACAATGCCAGGTAACCTGGAGGGGTTCTCTGTGCAGCTTGAGGACAACTAGGGCACCACTGCCAATCTTCCAGATATGGAGGTGGTCCCTGATGCAGGACCATGTGGCACCGGGTTTTGGTGTGCATCCAATACACCATGTCTGGCAACCTTACCACCACTAGGCAGGATCCCATCCTTTCACGGTCCCGCTTGGAAGGGTGGGCTTTATCTCAATGTGGAGTAAACACTCTGATTCTCTCTCCTGACTCTCTCCTGACCCACCTGTCATAATTTCGTTTTCTCCATTGTCCACTATGTCTCTCATCCTGTCAAGGGTGCTTCTTGTGTGCTCCCATCCACTGTCACTGCCTCTGCATGTTCAGCTGCCCTGGCATTGGTGGCTTCACCCACACAAAGCCATGGTGTCCTCAACCTGATGGCAAGTCTAACTCCTGGGGATCCCCCAACCAGCTCTGACGCTGTGTGTTTGGCTCTTCCAGAGCCGGCGGACCTCCTCCCACTGTGAACGATGGCCACACTGCCAGCGAGCCCTAAAACTCTGCCTAGTCTTCACCGTTAGCTGCAACAAACAGCCTCATTTGTCCCATCACCAAGCCCATCGTGTCATTTCTGAGGTTGAGCCTAGCACCAGAGTACGTGTGCATCCCGTATAGGTGCCCATCAGAACTCGGGAACCCCTCCACACCTGAGACTCAACTCCCAACAAAATACAGTAGCTTTAGTAGCAGTGTATCAAAGTGCACCCAATACCCGTTACCCGAAGCTTGAACAACTCACTTTGACCTGAAGTTCAACCCAACCTGTGCACAAATGGAATAAATCTCAGAGGAAAAATAATCTGATCGCTCTTACAAAGAACTGCGATTCGACCTGAGAGTGAGAGAAACAGAAACAGATAGCGCAGAGAGCGAGACCCAGCGAGACCCAGAGAGAGAGGCCTGATTTCCAGCCTTTTCCTTTGAACATTTCTCATTTCTTCCCCCAAACCTGTCTGTTTCAGCAGCGCAGCCTTTAAACTTGAAGCGCAATCACTTCACTGTCAGCGCTTCGGCATCTCATCCCCGAGCCTGTCCGTTCTGATTCGCAACAAAGCATCAAGTCCAGCTTAGCTTAGCATTTAGCCCATCCAGTTGGCTTTACTTTCCACTGCCTTACTCACACAGGAGCGCTCTGCGGAGAAAGTGTGAGTGAGATCACTATTCATGGCTTAATCACTATGAAGCGTGGCTAAGTCGAACACAATGTGTCAATAAAGGAAGCGTCATAAGAAGCTAACAAATAAGAGGCACTTGGCTCAAGGTTGCCTTGTTGACTCCTTCACTGAACACATCCACACGGAAAATAAACATTCAGTCTCGTCATTGTGTTGTTTATTGACAGACACTTTCACCCATAATTCATGAGACTTTTCCGAATTCTGTTTGCATTGTTGCCGTGTTTGTTTCCTGTCATTGTCGCTAGACTAAAGGTGTGATGAATTGCCTGCTCCATTTGACCCTTGACCTTATACTGACCTTCATTTGCTCACATGGATATACAGCATTCACTGCTTCATTATGATCAACTGATGATCACTTACATAAACAAACTAGCACCTAATATGTTGTTTGTTATATTATGTCATATTGTGTAGTGCAGCACTGCGTCCTTCAGCCTCAGTGGTTTAACAGAGTAGCTTTGTATGTACACAACTTTACACACAACTTTGTATCCTTTCTGTATTTTCATCTGTCAAACTCACTACAATACCCAGAATGCATTATACAAATACACTCTTAAAAAAGATGGTTCTTCAAGGGTTCTATATAGAACCATGAACACTCAAAGAACCCTTTGCATGATTAAAGGGTTTTTGCATCATGAAAGGGTTCTTTAGATTGATGAGTGTTTAATATGGTTCTATACAGAACCTTTTTGAAAATGGTTCTTGATAGCACCCGGATGGTTCTTTTAGTGGTATGGTGTCAAACAATGGAAGAACCTTTTGGGGTTGCAAAAATCACTACTGTAGGAATAATTCTATGAAAATGAATTATTAATGATTATTAGCCAGATAACCAGATCCAAAGTGAAATATTCTTGTTCTTCTTTCCGCAAGGAAGAATTTGTTTACCAGTTTCTTGTTCAAATTTTCCATTCAACCTTAAATGATGTATTAGTTACCTCCTAGTGTACAGGCACAAGAAGACTCCGCAGCACCATTTAATGTGGAACGGAAAATTTTGAATAAGAAAAAGGCAAAAAACGACGTAATTTTCCACAAAATCCTGTAAAAAAATTCTCTTTACTACTGTTTTTTGTTTTCCTGTACAGTTTTAAATCCTTGTCTGCTGCCGCTCTCAGTCACTGTAGAGCCTGACCTTTTTATCAGCGTTAGATTATCATAAAACTGAAAAACAAACTTGTGCCATTCAAACTCAACACCCTTCCGTCACAATGTCCCTTGAGCCGATCACAATTAAAAAACATGGAGTTGACAGAGTCAAAGAGTCGACTCCAAGCATTTTGACTCTCGGCCCTCATTCCCAGACATGCTGAAGTTGAGGAATCAACTCGGAATCAACTCTCCATCACTAGATGCACTGAGTGACTAATATACAGAACTTGAAACGGAAGCATCAAGGAGCAACAACAGCTCAGCCATGAAGCGGTAGACCACCCAAACTCACAGAGTGGGACCGCCAAGTGCTGAAGAGCACAGAGTCTATCCTCTGTTAAATCATCACTAAAGAGTTCCAAATTGACTTTGGTAGCAACATCAGCAAAAGAACTGCACGCAAACCTTACATCATAAAGCACAAAGCCAAGCGTCGGCTGGAGTGGCGTAAAGCGCCGCCACTGGACTCTGGAACAGTGGAACTGTGTTCTCTGGAGTGACGAATGAGGTTCTCTATCGGTCAGTCTGATGGACGAGTCTGGGTTTGGCAATGCCAGGAGAACGTTACCTGCCTGACTGCACTGTGCAGCTGTAGAGTTTGGTGGAGGAGGGATGATGATATGGGGCTGTTTTTCAGGGGTTGGTCTAGAACCCTTAGTTCCAGTGAAGGGGAATCTTAATGCTTCAGCACCAAGACATTCTGGACAATTGTAGCTTCCAATTTTGTGGGAACAGTTTGGGGAAGAACCTTTCCTGTTCCAGCATGACTGAGCCCCAGTGCACAAAGCAGCTCCATAAAGGCCTGACTGGGTGAGTTTGGTGTGGAGGAGCCTGACTGGCCCTCACAGAGCCCTGACCTCAACCCCATCAACACCTTTGGGATGAACTAGAATGGAGATTGTGAGCCAGACCCTCTCGTCCAACATCAGTGTCTGACCTCACAGATGCTCTTCTGGATGAATGGACACCAATTCCAATAGACTCTCTCCAACATCCTGTAGAAGCTTCCCAGAAGAGTGGAAGCTGTTAGACCTGCAAAGGGGGGCCAACTCCATATTAATGCCAGTAAACCAGTTAAAGCGAGTCAGTGATGTTCAAGTGGCAGCGGTGAAGCCACATTCACGTCTGCTGAAGCTCTGTGCGGTTTACACTCGTAACATCTTGCCATACTTTCATCCTCATTCGCTGTAGCGACAGCCGCAAACTACACGTTGTACCAGAAACACCTCAGAGACATTTAATTGGACAGAAAGCAAGCAGACTTTCTACATTCCCCAATCGGATATCTCAGCCAAAATCTCCAAACACAGTGGTGTGAAGAATAAGAAGGGTGTGAATGTTGTGTTCAGGCGGAGGAGTGCGGATCTGGAACTCCACCTCATGAATGTGCTGTGAAATGTGATTATCATCTGAAAAGCCTGTTGTTTTGTTTAGAATGACTTCCAGCTTTCTGCCTGGCCCACTGTGGTTTAGTCTTACAGACTCCGTGTCAGTCTGTATTAACCTCTGTGATTGTATCTCGTGTGTCGGGTCACTGAAACACCTTCACCAGCGTTTAACCCTATCAGACCTGTTGTCCTGTTGGCGTGACAGAATTCCACTTTATCTTGAGTTCATGGCTGCTTTTCAATGTATTTTTTTCCCCACAAAGCAAGAGATTCTGCCCAGTTTGCCAATGTGGACCGTTTTCTTCCACTATCAGCAGAATTAATTTGTAGAAACAGTTTGCTTAATAAAGCAGTTATCATTTTATATGCCATAATTAGTAAACGCTATTGTTATATGTTATGTTTTTTTTGTTTTTTTTTCTCTTATTATTTCTCTGACAGATTTTTGTCCAATAACTCATCCGGCAATGTCAAGATATCGACACCATTCCAACCCCAGGAATGTTCAGTGTGATTGGGAATGGTGTGCTTGTATACAGCTTTTTGATCCAACATGCATTTTTCTTGCAGAACTTTGTTAAATAATACATTTTTCCCATTGGGAATGAATGTGGTGCAAAGGTTTGTGCACTCAACTTATATGTTGATACAAGTCCATTAGGAACACCCTGGTGGGGAACCACAGCAACACCCTAGCAACCACCTGGGATATCATAGTAGCCACTTAGCAACACCCTGGCAATCTAAGCGCCGGCTTAGCATTCGGGGAAAACAGGCTCCTGTTTTTCATGTTCATGGGGAAAAAAGTGTTTTTACATTTAATGTACATTAATTTGACGAGATTTTAGTGCACTTTTGGATCACTCCTATTGGCTTATTCATCGTAAAATAAAACAGAGTATTTACCGCAATTATATTACGTTGTGAGACATATGAAAGAACAAGAGAGAGAGACAGTAGAAAGGACCAGCAGCAGAAAGAAGCCAAAAACAGGCATTTAGAGAGTGCGAGAGAAAGAGAAACAGAGGAAGAGAGCTGAAGAGAGAGAGAGAGATGAATCATTACCTCTTTCTGACCTCCGCATGATTCATTAAGAGTGTAATGGAGAGAGTGTGCCTTGTCTTTTGCCCCTGGAGCTGTGATATAATTGTTTCTTTATTGTAAATGTCACTTTTCTCACCCCAGATTTGGCCCCGGTTGGTGTCTCGGCTCAGCGCCGGCGTAGCTAGCAGGGAAAATCAGCTTCTGGCTTTTTGCCCGCAAATTAGCAGCAGCCGGTGCTGCGGGGAGCATGAACCCTGCATCAACACTGTGTCTTATCATTCCAATGAAACAGAGAGAGGAAAAGGAATGAAAATGAAAGGGACACTGGAAATGGCTTAGATGTGTACGGTTCAGAGTTCGCTCTTAACTGAGAGCTTGCTGAGCTCCCTAAAGAGGAATTCTGCCGATCAAAAATACGGCATCATTTGGTCACTGAGATGAAAACAAGATCGTTTTAGGGTCAGTCCGGCTTCAGCTTACATTTACAAGTAGTTTATGGTGGAGATGAGGTGTATTTTGGATCTTGTTGTAGAAGCCAGACTCTTTCAGCTTCAGTTTCTTGACTGCATCACACCTGCTTTCAGAATTTGCTGATATTTAGCGGAATCCATTCCTCCATCTATTTGTGCAATATTTCCTGAGCCAGTGGCTACCATACAACCCCAAACCATACTAGATTTACCTCCATGCTTAACAGTTGGCACGGCATTCCTTTCATCAGATGCCGCTGCTTTTTCCTCCAAACATACCTTTGCTGATTGCGGCCCAGGACTTCCATTTTTATCTGCTCACAGCATTTGTTTCCAAAATGCCTCTGGCTTCTCTAAATTTTATTTTGCCAACTTCAGAAGGCAACTTTTGTAATGAGGGTGCAGGTGAGGTTTGCCATGTAGATCATATTTGTGCAAGCAATGCTTCAGAGTAGAACTGTGCACCATCACTACTGTGTCGGCTAAACTTTCCTCCAGGTTCTTTGCTGTCTGAGAGTTTTCTTGGTCAACCAGATCTTGCATTGCCTTTCACAGTTCCCCTTAACTGCCATTTCGGATGGTGGAAATTGCAAATTGGGAGTGCTTTGATCTTTTTATAAGAATTATTGATTTGTAAGATGATTGAGCTTTAACACTCACGGTTGTTGAGTGTTGGTAGAAGGTTTGAGGAGTCAAAGCATTGGTTACACTTTGCAAGTGTCATCAGCAGACAATTCTTGACCTGCCTAGCCAGTCCTAACGAGTCAACTAAGGCCTAATGAGTTCGTTGAGTTCTGTCGGAAAGACTCAGGAGGCAGGAGTGAAGAAAGACAAGTTGAAGAGTCTTTGGCGTAGGCCCCGTCCTCGGTCCAGGCCTTGGAGTGTCGAGACCCTCTCTGATGCTGCTGGATTGAGATGGATGGGGCGGAGCCTACACCCAGACAACCGGACAGAGGCCCAGAGAGGACGAAGGGGAACGTCGGCATCTGAAAGCAGCAGAATAGGTATGCATATCCAGTCATTTTTAGGACCCATGATTGGTCAGGACTAAAAAGGGCAGAGTCTTCCTGGCAGAACTTTCGCTAAAACTTCCATTTCTGAGACATTACTGTCTACACTTTTGCACAGCTACAACTACTATATTGTTTTAAACAAGCAAGTCTATTTGAGATTACAAAACAACACAGCCGGGTCATTCTACAGAAATGTTTATCCCTCCATAGGAGTCACTGGTGTTACTGATCCTCATTGGTGTTCCACATAATAAAGGAACACCAGAGACATTTTAATGAACAATGCATTTTACAGAACGGCTGCTACAGATCATCAAACCACATGTTGTCAATCATGGAATATCCACTAAAATATGGAATTTAATCCATTTGTGTTCTATTTTTTCACAATGACCTCAGAATAAAGTCAGTCACACCAGTGACTTCAGCTAAAAGCTTCATATGAAATCATGAGCTGAATATGAAAATCTCTGATAACTGAAAGACACAGTGGACTCACCATGAGCTTTTCTTCATAGATCCTCAGAAAACAGGTAAAAGGAAGTCGAGTGATGTCATCAGTGTGACTTTTATTTCAAAATAAGAGATTTTTTGTTATGCAGTAACACCAGTGACACGACTCCTGGGGACCAGACTTTTATTATATATTTTAGAATATTTATTTGTTTCCTTTATGTCATTTAATTTATATATTCCATAGTCATGTATAGATTATTGCAGTTAAAAATGCAGAAAAACATGGTATCACCTCAAAATATGGCCTCAGCCTTCACACATGACTGTGAGGACGAGCTCTTCTGTGGTGATTGGAATTCTATAAGATTGATTTATAAACCAATATTGCTAAATTGAGGCTCAATAAGGTGTAATAGTTAATGATTTATTGTTTTATTTCTAAAATGTAAATAAATTGTAACCCTAACGTTTTAAAGTGTAATATATCTGTAAACACTAGGGACACAATAATGAACACTTCCATAGAGTGACTCAGTTTCAGGAAAATGAGTGATGCTTTATGCATGCTAACAATGCTAAATGCTTTATTGAGCTTCCACTACTTGTTAGCTTCGTCAGCCTCGTAGCTCCAGTGCAAAAGAAACAGATTTCAGACATCAAACATGTTTTGTCTGGTCATCTACATTTGGGGTGAGGAGAATCAAAGTTAGATCACATTTGCAGAACTAGGAACCAGTTTAATGTTCTCTCTCAGTTATTTCTGTTTCCTCAGCAGAAAGTCTCCCACTGCACTGTGGAAGTTCTCCACTCCCGACAGGCTCTTATTACTCTTACACACCTGATTCAGCTCCAGCCGAGCGAATTCAATCAGATACGTTAGAGCAGGAGAAAACATTAAACCGTGCACTGGTGTGGGCTTTGAGGACTGGACAGCAGTCAACTCATTAGCTGGATGGATTCAGTCAGGCATGTTGGAGCAGCGAAACGCTAAACAGAGCAGGAATACAGGAGGAAGAGAAAAGAAGAGACCCAGATTGGGAAACTGTACCTTGTTTTAAAGTCAAGTTATAATGTTAGAATTAGTAATCACTGCTGTCGGAACAAAACCTCCAAGATTTTACAAGAGAAGGAAAAACATGCTTCACTTTTAATGTAAGTCAATGGAACCAGACGTTTATCCAAGTCATTTTGGGCTGTTTCTTTCGGTCCATTCATCATGAAATTAACACACAATGTAAAGAGTAACAGGTCATTTCAAAATTTACCAAAATTTAAAATATTACATAATAATGCACTTGATTATTACCTTTTTAATAATATAATCAAATTCAAATTAAATTAAACTATTTTTTCATTTCTAATATAACTGATAAAACTTTACTTTTTAAAGGACGTCCCATTTGAGGACCACTTTGGTTGGTCCTTCATCTTATATTTAATGTACGTTCATGTGATGAGATTTTATGCCAAGCTCAGTGTCCTTTTCTTGTCTGTAACAAACTTTATTTAAAATATAAAATATAATTCTGTTGCTTGTGTTTCCCATCCTGCAGTCTGAGGGGTGAGGACACAAGGCAGGAAGTCAGACACTGAGCGATTCAATCCACAGTTTTATCAGAGCAGCGTCGAATTTCGAGATTCTAATCCACATCATCAGCGCCTCGGCGAACCTTCTGTTCCAGAAACCATCATCATCGGCATCTTCAGCGAGAGAACGGCGGAAAACCAATCTCCCGAATTTTATTACCGCATCACGGAATTCTGCTGTAATTTTCTGAAACGGTGGCGCTTTCAATTAAGATCCTCATTCCGATGCCCCAGGAGTTTTAAAATGGGAATGGTTTGGTTTTTTTAGCATATTGTTTTCCGGGTGGGGGGGCAGTTGGATGAGTTGGATGTCCTTTGCCCTTGACTGCAAAACTCCAGACTCTGAATCGCTCCCTGTTAGAGAAATGGTGCACTGCATTTACAGCGTCAGCGATTTTGTACTGCTGGTCTGAGTGTTCATGTTAAATTTGACTATCAAAAGACTGTGATACAGTCACGCTTTCAACCCACAATGCACTCAGCACCAATAAGTACTAAACTTTCAAATATATACACGTAATGCAATACAAAAGTGTTTCAAGGTAGAGTCGTTTGTCTAATGTTATTTTGTGAGTTCAGACTCTGCCTTCAACATGGCGGTGGTAGTATGAAAGACTGATTGAGGGAGGGGGAGAACTCTGAGAACCTAAGCTGGAGTTCTCCTGTAGCTAGAAGACCAGACCCCTTATAGCTGTAGTAGGACTGATATAGGAGGAACAGGGAGGAAATGAGGTGGTGGTGGGGACTGCAGACACTTCATCACAGGAACGGAAGGTGAGGGTGTGAATTTATAGGGCATTAAACTGGAAGAAGGAGGGGTTTCAGCCATGCTCCTCCCCCCAAACTTCAGTTAGAACGTAACTACATAAAGATGACAAGATAGCAATGTTGCTAATTGATAAGTAGCTGTTGTTTGTTATATTTTAAAAAGCTGAAGTAAGATTTATCTTTATTTTTCCCCAATTTTGGACCATTTCTGTATGTCAGCCATCTTTGTAGCTAATGGGATGTTTGCTCCCTGATGTGCTGGTTTATGCTGGCCTAGTGCTCTTCTGGAGCTGGTTTAGCTGGTCAGCTGGTCAGCCCAATATGGTCAGGCTGGTTGACCAGCATACCAGCATCTAAAACACAACATGTTGGTTTTGATGGTGAGCAGCAATGCTGGTGGTTGTCGCAGGGCTAACTGTGGCGTTTTGCCTCAGTTGATGCTAATTGGTAGGTTACTACCATAGAACATCTTGGAACCTCACAACAAGAACACTCGACAGCTTTTTTTGGTACTGGATTAAACCAGAATTCACCAATAACGAAGGTACCCATCCCCAGATTCCTCCACTCCGTGATGCTTCTCGTCTACTGTACAATTAGTAAAATGGATGTATATAGTTCCAAAAAAGGTTCTTGGCTTGTAACAATAGTAGAACCTTTTTTTGATGCTATATAGAACCCTTTTCAAAAAGGTTCTAGAACCCTCGACAGCACATTCTCCATCAATCTGAAGAACTCTATCACGATGAAAAGGACATTTCAATCACGCAAAGGGTTCTTTGAGTGTTCATGGTTCTATATAGCACCATTTTCTTGACTAAAGAACCCTTGAAGAACCATCTTTTTTAAGTGTAGCAGGTGGAACGCTATCGCTAGCTAACAGAACTGTTCTCCACTTGTGTGAGGTACATTTTTACTGCACATAATGTGTTCTTCCAAACGCAACATTCCTACTTGCTCAACTGGAGTTTTGGGGGACTTTTCAATCATGCTACCTTATCACTGCTGATGGAACTAAACCTCAAATCTCCATTTCTGTTGTTTTTCAGTTTTTGATATCATGTGAAAGTACCCGTTTTCCTTTACATTGTGTGTAAATTTCATGACGAACAGATCAACAGAAGTGACCCAAAATTACTTGGAAAAACTCTGGTTCCATTGACTTACATTAAAAGTACAGCATGTTTTTTCCTTCTCCTGTAAAGTTACCATTTTGGAGATTTTTGTTCTGACAACATTATTTTATATCCATGAGCTTTGGGCCAGCTTGTTGTCTGCAATGTTGATGAGCGCACCATCACCTGGCCTTATTTTTCTAGACAGATTGTGAGGGCAGAATTGATTGGACCATGTAGTGACAGTGATCAGGTCTTAATGTAATTTTAAAAAGGCTCTTAGGGCTACTATTGTTTAATCTACTCAAGCTGAGGGGATTTTTCAGCTTTAAATGTGTTCTTAAGTTCTGCCTCAGTTAGCCAGTCGTTACTAGGTTGTCGCCAGAGTCTTACAATGTAGCCTTTGAGATTGTTGTCTTGTTTCACTGATGAAACAAACTGAATATTTTGCTAGAGAGAACAAAGAAAGGAAGTAAACAATGTAGCAATAGTGGTCAGGCACTTCTAGCTTTTTTAAAATAAGAGAAAATCTTCATATTGATTAACTACTTAAACTGAGGGTAAACAGGGTGTTGTTTTAACTTTTAGGAACAAAAACGTAACGTTTTAGAAGCTTATGCACGATACACAATCTAGCCAAAACGCTAATCTTGGCATTTTTTACTTCAGTTAGCTTATTGTTGCTTACCATCATAAAATCATATTGAATGTAGCCTCCAACGTAGCATAGCCCCATTTACAAGGTAGTAAATTGTGTCGATTTTTAGTAGACAGAGTATAATAAAGGAAAAAATGAGAGAACTGCTCTGAGCACAGTGGTAGCAACCGGGGATTTTTATCTTTAAGAAGGTCAAAGATAATGTGCTGATAATTTGATGCTGACTTCGGTAAAATAGCAAAAGCAATCTTGTGTGTGGAACCTTTCTAGCTAGCTAAAGCATTTGGCTAAATAACACTGACATAATCATGCCATATTCCCATATCGTGCCCATTCAGTCAAAAGAGCATTCGTGAGATCCCAAAGCTTTTCAGTGGGGTTGAGGTCAGGACTCTGTGAGGCCACTGGAGTTCCTCCACACCAGACTTGTCAAATCATGTCTTTATTGAGCTCACAGACATGCTGGAACAGGAAAGGCTCTTCCCCAAACTGCTGACACAAAGCTGGAAGCAGATAACTGTGTAAAATGTCTTTGTGCTGCAGCACCAACATCACCCTTCACTGGAACTGAGGGCCCAAACCCTGAAAAACAGCCCCAGCCCATCATCCCTCCTCCACCAAACTGTACTGTTGGCACTTGTACAGGGGCAGATCTAGCAGGACAGAAATGTTACAAACTGAGGTGGCATCCTGTGACAGCGCCATGTTTAAAGTCACTGAGCTCTTCAGTGCGACCCTCTACTGCCAATGGTTAAGGAGACTGCAAGGCTATGCGCTTGATTTTATACACCTGTTATCAATGATTGTGGCTGAAACACCTGAACTCAATAACTAGGAGAAATGTCCACATACTTTTGTCCATTTAGTTCAAACGTTTGCCCACGACTGTACGCGGGGCTTAGGAAATGACTGAACCATTCAGAAAACTGAAACAGTGATCGGGTACAGACGAAATGGAACACAACAAAAGGTCCATCAGACTCTTATCTTGGGCCGAAGCGAATATTGGAGTCTAAAATGCAAAGTGCATCTCAGAAGTATGAATCGGAAACGAGACAGCCATCTGTGTAACGCAAAGCACTGAGAAAGGCTTTTCTCTCTAAAAGATTAGCCTCTGAATAAACGGAAGCTTTTTTGGTGCCGAAATGGACTCAACTATAATGTACAGCTGTGGCGAGGGCAGCAGGGCTGATAGCATCTGCCTGTTTCTCTCTCTCTCTCTCTCTCGCTGCATACAACTTCACTGTCTCTCTGTCATTCCCTCTCTCACTTTTCATGATCTCTTATTTTCTTCCTTGGCCTGCGTCTCTGTGGCTCTCTTCTGAATAGTTATTCATGCAGGTCTGTGTATCGGTTTTGGGCCTTTTTCTGTGTGAGATTGTTGTGCAGCCAAACAAAAGATCAAAACTGTGAATAGTGAGCTAACAGGTTCTACAGTCGGGTGCCACTGTGTAGTTGGCCTGTGTACATTTTCCCCCAGAATGGCACCAGAACCTCTGAATCACAGCTGTTTAGCAGTCAAAATGCAGGTAATGGTACATGCTACTAGCAAGGTAAGGAAATTGAGGATGAAGCAGGAAGATTCGGATAGAAGATTAATGGAAAGAAGACTGTGGTCATGACTTCCGATGGCTCCCCCAGCTACTGTCCGATTGGATGGATCGACTCTAGAACAAGTACATCAGTTCAAGTACTTCAGATCAATCATTGCAGAGAAGGTACTCGCAGCAACGGCTGACCTCGCCCACAGGATTGGCTTAGCAGCTACTGCCTTCGGATCGCTGAACTGGTGTGTCTGGAAGAAACGCACATCTCACTTACCTCCATCAAATCGATCCTGCTTCACGGTGCAGAATCTTCAACCATTCTGGAAGCAGATCTGGGAAAATTAGAGGTATTCCATACGCGCTGCCTTCGTTTGATCCTTGGTGTGTCGCGGACGGACCAAATTCCTAACGAAGCCATCCGTCACTGATGCTGCGAACAGGCCACTGCCTAGATCGAAATCCGCAAATGCCGTCTTCGATGGTTTGGACACGTCTGTCGTATGCGAGATTACCGCCTGCCTTATTGAGCACTTTCGAGACCTTGACCAAGAACCTGGAAGATACAACCACGGGCACCAAAGAAGATATGGCTCGACCAAATCATCAATCTGGCACCGTCAGGAATCTCACTGGAAGAGGCCCAGGAACGTTCAACCCATGACCGAACAGAATGGAAGAACATCTGTGATTTCATAGGTGAAGGCGGCTTCCGTGCAGCACCCTCAGTGTCATATGACCTTCGGTCAAAGCAGGCGCTATGGGACCAAAATGAAATGCATGAATAACTAACACTCCTGCGCACTGAACCGACATTGCATGAAAGTCAGCCTATTATTAAACCTCAGTACTATTATATACCAACACCAGCTCTTCAAACTGTAGCCTAAACCTGCCACAGCAACTTAACTACCATGTTTGACAAAGCTGGCTGGTTTCTGTGGGCTTCGTTGTTGTATGCATATGGTGATATTCATATTTCAGCTCATTAATGACCTTTTAACAACACTGTTATCCTATCTGTTAGCTCATCTGACACAATAGCATTTAGCATACCTGTGTATTGTAGGATTTACGATTCTCTCAATCACACAACACTACCAGCGCTAGGAAGGCGAAGGCTAACACAGGCTTCCTCCAAGACCCGAGCATCTTTTCGAACAGGCACTCACACGATGTCATCACACAGCCGAATGCACTCGGAGGAAAGTGCCAACCGCCACATCTGTTACGTCAGCCAACAGACGTCTGCGCTGACTGGCACTGCATTGAGTGATGGGGGGGCCATCTTACCCACCCAAAGAGAACAAGGCCAAATGTGCTCTCTTGGGCTCCCAGCCACGGACAGCTTAACATCATCAGCGATCCAACTCGCGATCTCCTGATGACGGGGCCAATGCTGAGACAGTTGTGCTACTCAGGAGCCCTCTTGGACCCCTTTTGAGTGGTCACTGGCTCTTGGGCTACTCTTCAGGACTAACTTTAAGACTGCCTGGCCAGACATCTTGTGAGGGGCTCCTGTGCCTGGCTGGTTGATGGTCAAGTGATGGTACTTCCACTAGTGGATAACGCTGCGTATAGGAACATTTAAGAGTTGAGATATTCAGAGTAACAATGCCATTGCTATGCTGCTCAACTGTCTTGTTGCGAAGGTCTTGGGAAGCTCTTTGCCTCTACCAATCATGAGATGTTTCTTGCGTGACAACTTGGCTACAGATGAAGTACCTAACCCAGCTGATTCAGATTGGAGAACCACTTAGTGGAATTTATTGCTTTTTCTTGCTATGTTTAGTCTTTTTTCTCACTATATTGCACATAATATAAAAGTTAATACCAAAGCCTACCAAATTTTGGGGACTCTTGAAATGCTAAGCCAGCTAAACCAACATAAAAGTTGATACCAGTGCCTGGTCGATCTTTACATGCCTGCTCACCTGCTGCGGTGGTGCTGTGGTGGTCTCTAGAGTGAGATTTTTAGGTTTAAACAGAAGTAAAACCTCCTTTTGATAGTCTACCTTTAGGGTTGGTAGAACATTTGAATAACTGGAAGTGTTTTGGGTGGAATTTTGGCGACTCTTTTGAAATGCTAAGCCAGCTAAGCCAATGTAAAAGTTAATACCAATGCCTGGTCTAAATTTCATGTGAAGAGCTGAATTGGAAAGGTTTCCATCACTGTAGCTCATCCTAATATACAGTGTGATGTAACTCTGCATATCATTCAGAATTCATGAAGCCTGTATATTACACTGACGCAAGTAGTGCATTGAATTTATGAGTCAATGTGTTCGTTCTATCCACATATATAACAGACAGTACATCAACATCCTGTCACTATCGCCAAACAAAGCAACCTGAAAGGCAGATCTGTGTCGATGCAATGTTTTATTTATGTGAAGTAAATGCAATGCATTGTATTTTTCAGTGTGTCTGTCTGTCTGTCTATCTGTATGTCTTATTGAGATGCAGTGCTGTGCGTAAGTATGACCTCACACGTTCTTCTCCAACACGTGCACGACTGACAGGCTGTTAGTTCTTCTGTCACAGTTTCACACTACAGTTTCATTCACCTTTTCCTTTTTTTCAGATTGGCCTATTTCCAGAAACGTCTCTCTGTGCGACTGTTGATGTTTGTAATTTCAAACATGACAGCTTGAGATCAATCAGCGATTGTCCCCTTTGTGCTTGGCGTGTGACATTTTGTGGGAGATTAAAAAGGCACTATGGCCAAAATGAAAAATGTAACACCTGTTCTACGTCTGTTTACATGCCTGCTCACCTGCTGCGGTGGTGCTGCGGTGGTCTCTAGAGTGAGATTTTTAGGGTTAAAGAGTAGTAAAACTTCCTTCTGGTGGTCTGCCTTCAGGATGGGAGGAACTTTTGAATAACTAGAACTGTTTTTGGTGGACTTGTGGGGGCTCTTTTGAAATGCTAAGCCAGTTAGAAAAGCCAGCTAGCTAACATCACTGCTCGAAGAATTGGTACCACCAGCAAAACCAGCATATCGCTGCTGTCGGAACAAAACCTCATGTCTCCAAAATAAGAACTTTACAGGAGAAGGAAAAAACCTACTATACTTTCAATGTAAGTCAATGGAACCAGACTTTTTCGGAGTAATTTTGTGTCGTTTCTTTTGGTCCATTAATCATGAAAATTACACACAATGTAAAGGGAAACAGGTATTTTCAAATTATGTCAAAAACTGAAAAACAAGGTTTTGTTCTGACAGCAGCGATATGTTGTTTTGGATGCTGGTATGCTGGTCAACCAGCATGACCTTGCTGGGTGACCAGCTACACAAGCCCAAGACTGGAATAAACCAGCTTAGAGCAGCATTGCATTTGTTTTTCTGTTGACTGTCATTACAATGGAGAAGACTGATTACCTAACTGACAGAAATGACTCGTTAAATGAGGAAGAAAACAAGGGTACAGCTAAAGTTAGCAAGCTAAGCTGACTATCTATATATACTATGTGGACAAAAGTATTGGGACATCTACATGTTACATCTACAGGAGCTTTTATGAGTCCCATTCTAAATCCAGGGGCATTAATATGGAGTTGGTCCCCCTTTGCAGCTCTAACAGCTTCCACTCTTCTGGGTGTGTCTGTGGGAATTTGTGTCCATTCATCCAGAAGAGCATCTGTGAGGTCAGACACTGATGTTGGACGAGAGGGCCTGGCTCACAATCTCCGTTCTAGTTCATCCCAAAGGTGCTGGATGGGTTGAGGTCAGGGCTCTGTGAGGGTCAGTCAAGTTCTTCCACACCAAACTCACCCAGTCAGGCCTTTATGGAGCTGCTTTGGTCACTGGGGCTCAGTCATGCTGGAACAGGAAAGGTTCTTCCCCAAACTGTTCCACAAAGTTGGAAGTGTACAGCTGTCCAGAATGTCTTGGTGCTGAGGCATTAAGGTTCCCCTTCACTGTAACTAAGGGTTCTAGACCAACCCCTGAAAAACAGCCCCATATCATCATCCCTCCTCCACCAAACTCTACAGCTGGCACAGTGCAGTCAGGCAGGTAACGTTCTCCTGGCATTCGCCAAACCCAGACTCGTCCATCAGACTGACCGATAGAGAACACAGTTCCACTGCTCCGGAGTCCAGTGGCGGCGCTTTACTCCACTCCAGCCGAAGCTTGGCTTTATGCTTGGTGATGTAAGACTTATATGCAGCTGCTTGGCCATGGAAACCCTGCCATGAAGCTCTTACAGCACCACACTCAAACTCACTGAGCTCTTTAGACCCATTCTTTCACTAATGTGTGTAAAGTCAGGCTGCATGACTGGGTGCTTGGTTTTATACACCTGTAGCAATGGGTCTGAATGAAACCCCTGAATTCAATGATTATATGGACAAAAGTATTGGGACACATCTCTTAATGTACCTTACCTCAGTTTGACTTCTTTCTCTGGCTAAAAGGGTCAAATCTTTTTTTGGCCTTCATGTTGTGCTAAATGAAAAATAGAAGGCAGATCGCCAACGTTACTTCTAGGAAACGGTGTAACTGTAGTGACTGTCTTCAAATCATTATTGGAGAGTTGATTACTTAAATGACTCATCAGATGAGGAGAGAAACAGGCTAATAGCTAAAGTTAGCAAGGTAGCTAACCTCAGTTTGGCTTACTTTCTCTGGCTAAACAGGTAAAATCTTGTCTCTGGCGTCCATTTTGTGCTAAAACAAAAGCAAACAGCTAACATTACTAGGAGGCTGAATCCCTCATATCAGCTGTATTTCTGTGGAAAATGTGTTCAACTCATAATTACAAGGGAGAGAATCGTTTCCTCAAATGCTCAGATGACAGAAATGAGGAAAACATAGCTAAAAGCTAAAGTTAGCAAGGTAAGCTGGCTATCTAGACACCTTAGCTCGGTTTGGCTTCTGTTCTCTGGCTGACAGAATAAAAACTTGTCTCTGAGAATCATTCTGTGATGAAAAAACAGATTCACTGTGTTCTTTACGGTTTTGTTCAATGACTGAGGTAAGAGTTGCGCTAATGCAAATTTGGTTGTGTTTGTTAGCCTGTAGATGAGTAGCTAGGCCAGCAGTTGCCAACAATCCCAGAATCATCCTGTAATTGAAAACTAAACGACGTGTTCTGTATTGAACTGATGTGGGACGCACTCTGTTCTGTTTTGCTGAGAATCAGTTCAGTGCAAACTTCTGAGGGAGACTATCAGGACAGGGTCATTTGTATGAGATAGAAGGAAACCCTGCTGCTCTCGCTCAGCCTGTCATGTTGTGTTGTCAAACAGAGAATATAGGCGATCAATAAGCAGTGCTGACAGCGTCGCTATGACACGCCTGACAGCAGCATGAGATATAAAGACCTCCTCCAGTGAAAATCAGTCTTTTAACTTGTTCGCATGTCCATGTGGTGTTTCTTATATGTGAGAAGATACATCATAAGTGAAATAAGTGGTCGACACCGTGCCTGAGTGTTTCTGCTTCTAAACTGCACCAGTGACACTCTCAAAAATGTGGATTCAGACAACCAGAGTTTTATACGTCACAAACCTAAGGAACCAATCCCGTCCACTGGAGGGACGAAGCTTTCATTAGCGTAATAATGAGGTGGAACGAGGGGTAGCAGAGTCTGGTGTAGCTACGTGTCGTATTTTACAAGCTAAGCTTTGCATTTTTTTCAAAACGATGGCTTCTGTTTTCGGTTGCAAAGTTAAAGAAAATGTGATACTTCATATGTTACCAATAGATCTGGAAATCAGAGAAAAATGGCTGCAGATTATTTGGAATATCAGACTGTCCCAGTCAAACTTCCAGAGGAAACTCGGGTTTGCAGTAGCCATTTTCCAGAGCACTCAAAAACGGATGGGGTTTGCCACTAAACTTATGTTGAAGCTAGACGGTCTTCCATCCATTTATCCTCGACACACAGTGAGTTTATTTTTCTTATGTTTTATCTGTTGACTCTGTACCACAAATCTACGAAGCCAAAGTCAGCTTCTTATTCGCCAGCTTCTTATTCAAATTTTCCTGCTCCATCTTAAATGGTGCAGCAGTTACAGTAAAATTAGCCATTTCAGGTGAAAAGGTGGAGGAAGATGCTTTCTGACAGAAAACCCTGAAGGCAAACTTCTATTTGCATATTCATAGATCTGCACATACTGAATGAAGGCAAAGGAGTAAAGTTACATCCAAGCAACTTTTAAGGCATTGAGAGCTTTTTTTTCTTGGAAATAACTATGAAATATGTCATTTTAATGACCAGAGATTAATATAAGGGGTTTCATTGATTCCTGGAAATGGTCTTTAAAAAAAAATAGCAGCCTCCGAGCATGGTCCGTCGGCGCAAAAACAAGAAAATAATACAAAAATATAGAAGGGAATGGGAAAATGGCTGCCAATGGCTGGAAGAGAGAATGTGTTCAAGGCCAGCTGCACTGTCTGCCACTGGGTTTTCTCTATTAGTCTTGGCAGGATTTGTGGCATCAAACGGCAGAAAATCCTAGCAGGAGCGAGAGGCTGCAGCACAGGGAACTGGAGCACTGTGAAAGTTCCTTGTCCACCAGGCTAAGATCTTCACTCCTGTGGAATATCTTGCGGCGTGGTGCGCGGAAGCAGGCAGGGACTCAGACCACTGCAGGCGGGAGCGGGGCGAAGCATGCAAGAAGAGAAATCCTGCAAATTAATGAGGAGCCTGAATAAAGGAGAACGATCACTTAATCATATATATATGATATATATATATATATATATATATATATATATATATATATATATATATATATATGTTTGTGTGTGTGTGTGTGTGTATAGCATAGGATCGTGTATTTGTGAATAGACTGTGTTAGATATTGGTTGTCAGTTGGCCTTGACGGAATTGGCGGGCGGGAGCAGGACAAAACGTTTCGGTTGCAGGCCGGATTTGAGATTTTCTGCAGGAGCAGGACTAAAAAGACCTTTATGCTGGGCATCTTCAGAGGCTGATATGGTATGTATAATAATCTCATTGAGTGTGTTTACATGCACTTAATAATCCGATAACTGCAGAAAATCAGATTTTGTCACAAAACAAATTTATATGCACTTGAGTATTCAGATAATGGGGAAACTCCAGGTCTACATGAGTCACACAGTAATCAGATTTCTGCTTTACAACCAGCCAATAAACTCTCAGAAGAAGACGCGACGTAAACGTAACGTAAAACTCAAACTTCATGCCGCATTTTTTTTAAACATCACTCCACTTCATCTAAAAATATGAACATGCATCATCTAGAAGATGAAAATATTCGAACCCTTTATTTTGTATTTGGTTTCTGCGTCACTCCGACAGTGTTTTGCTGCGTCTCGCGGCGACTCTGCTCGCTTATTTCTGGAGCCACCGTCTGTTTTCACACATGCTCAGACAGAGAAATGTGAAAGAAATCAGAGTAAGAGTTCACAGCACCGAGAAACCTGATTACTGAGCTAAAATCCAGCCTCTTTATCAGATTTCTTAATCAGATTTTTAGATTGGAGTTTGGTGTTTACATGACCATTTGAATAATTGGATAACTGCGGAAATCCGACGGTTACATTGTAACAATGTAAACAAACTCAGTGTTTATTTTTTAAAAATCTAAATCAGGCTGATAGACACCAGTGTTGGGGAAGCTACTTGAAAGCAGTAATTACTGCACAGTTGAAGAAGAACTAACTTACAGCAAAGCTACCCTGGAGAGAAATCTAGCTTGGTTTACTAAAGCTGCTTAAAGTAGTTCAAACTACTTTCTGAAAACATTATTAATGCGCGTGAATGTGTAACATGAAATTCTAACAAAATGTAATAAGTCACATGCCAGCAACGAATGCCACACAATTGAGTTTATTGCAAAATGTGCCCACTTGTTCACAGGTCATACAAAAACCCCAAACATTCAAATGCAAGGAATGTTAGTTTGTTACGGCCCAAAACGATTTATAATTTCAGTAAAAGATATTTTAACTTGCTTGAATCACATGCAAATTTGAATGTAGTTGAACTACCAGCAAGCTACTGCAAAACATAGTTGAACATCCATCCATCATCTAAACCGCTTATCCTTCTGGGTTGCGGTGGGGTGCTGGAGCCTATCCCAGCTGTCATTGGGCGGAAGGCAGGATACACCCTGGACAGGTCGCCAGTCCATCACAGGGCAGACAGACAGACATACACATTCACACACACACTCACACCTAGGGGCAATTCAGCATGTCCAATCAGCCTGACTGCATGTCTTTGGACTGTGGGATGAAACCGGAGTACCCGGAGGAAACCCACGCAGACACGGGGAGAACAGGCAAACTCCACACAGAAATGACCCTGGTCGCCCGGCCGGGAATCGAACCCAGGCCCTTCTTGCTGTGAGGCGACAGCGCTACCCACCGCACCACCATGCCGCCCACATAGTTGAACAAATGCATTATATTTGCTCTCTCATTCCAAAACTCCTCCTGGTTCCTTTTCCAATTTCAGTACGTTGACAACTGACTAGCGGTCAGCACTGGACACCACAAGGATTCCCAATGGTTGTATGTTACACTGTAATGAGAGAACATTGATGAACAAAAAACATAAAACGGTATAAAATCAAGAATTATGTCAAACCAATGAGGCTGAGGGACAAAGCGCTGCGGTCCACTCTGCATAATAACACTGACAAATAACATTAAACTAACATTAAACCGTTTTCGGAAACATCATCCTTCAGTGAATTTGCATGCACGTGTGAGTTTGTCCACCTCATGGACTTAGCCGGACCTTTCTGACCTTTACCTGACACTGTTTGGAAGTGGCCTGCAACTTTTTTTTTCCATTGCGACCGGTCAAAACAATGCTTATTTCCTTGGTGTTACCTTAATTGCCGCTGACATATTCAGTTCATGCATCAATGGCCGGCGTGACCATTTCCACCCAAGCCGTTACTGAGCTTGACGTTGCTCGGAGCTACTCTTTTCTCTATGTACGCTCCGCATAACATCACCGGGAGAAAAAAAGAACTGCATGCTTCCCTCTCATCCCTGCTAGAAAAACCAGCATAGACCAGCATTGCATAGTCTGGTCACCAGCAACACCAGCATATGTTGTGTTTTGGGTGCTGGTCAGCAGTAATAGAGGTTAATATGCTGATCATCACAAAAACTAGCATATCGCTTTAAAGGAGAAGGAAAAAACGTGCTTTACTGTTCATGTAAGTCAATGGAACCAGATGTTTTTTAAGTGATTCTGAGTCATTTCTGTTGGTCCATCCATCATGCAGTTTACACACAATGTACACAAAAAAACTGAAAAACAACTGACAAAAATGGAGACGATGCGATATGTTGGTCTGAATGCTGTTTAGCAATGGACTGTATTACGTTAATCACCAGCAAAACCAGCCAATGTTGTGTTTTGGATGCTGGTAAGCTGGGTGACCAGCTAAATTAGTACCAAACAAGCATAAACCAGCATTGAATTCATGCTGGTTTGTGCTGTTTCTTTTTCAGCAGATTCAGTTTGGACGGAACTGCAGCCTTTTATGTTGTCACTGCACTTGCAGACGCTTCTTCTGTAGAGTTATTCTGCTTTTCTCGCATTTCTGGACAAACTACAACTACTGATTCTCAGCAAACCGTGTACTGATCTGAGATAAGTGGTCACTACAGTGCACTAATGTGTGTAAAGAAGTGCAGACACAACAATGGCTGTCTTGTTTTGGCCGTATCACCATGGAGAATTCATTTGAAGAAATTTTCCTGTATTTAGAAAAGAAATTTAACTCACACTTAATTGGAGTCAAGATGCTGAGTTCTGTCAGTAAATGTTCAAAGTGTATTTTTGTAGAGCACTTCTGTGAATTATTCTAAGGAATTTGTAAATTAAGCTTTAAAACTTCTATAATTTGTTCTTTCAGAGGCTGAACTAGTTTGACGAAGTGATGAATTTGGGGTACTTTGTTACCAGCATAGTGATGTGGGTGGAGTTTTCACAAGATCCTCAGATAAAGCTTTAGATAAAACATTATAATAAGACATTCCCTCATATCTGCCACTTCCTAACAGCTGTACTGATTGATTTTATATGTTGTAATTCCAGCTTTCATCATTTTATCACACATTTCAAACATTTATCCACAAAATTCAGTAACTGCCTATGAGCTTCTGTTATAGTTAGTAAGCTTTCTGTTCTTTTCTAAGTACAGGATAATTGACCCTGCAATGCTGATTCAATAGACAGAGTTTAGGTTAAAGGGGAGCTGAATTTATTAAGCTCATCTTACTTTCACTCTGAGATTTCATGCGTCCACTTCGACCTTTGCTCTCCTTCATCTCGGAACACTCTTCCAGCGGTTTTCCTTGTGTTCCCATGCCTAATATGCCATCTCCCCAAGACATGGTCACTGTCAATGTGGCGTTCAGAATCTGCCAATCAACCGGAATAACGTTCCAGGAACGCTCCGGAGGACGAGGCGTACAGCTGCACGTTTCCTTCCATCAGAAACCCTCATCTTGTCCTTTCTTCCCTCCAAACAAGCCTTTGTCCATCTTACATAATCGGTACACATAATCCCCCCATCCTGTCATGTATATTTATAGATCCTCGTGTCTTGGTATTGATATCCAAAGCTGCATGTATTGAGTTTGTGCACAGGATTCAGCCTTTTAGGAGAAAGTCACGCCACTGACAGGAAGATCTGGATCACGGCCACTATTGGTGTGAAGACAGAAATGCTGGCCCTGTCCCAAGAGGGACACTTGCATTCCTTGTTTGCACATGCTTATGAGGTACATAAGGCCATAAGAGTGTTCCATTTCTCATTGTGGATTTCAATGTGATCTACAGGAGAAAGTCACACCACTGACAGGACAATCTGGATCATGGCCGTCATTGGTGTGACGATAGAAATACTGAATGCGTCTCAAGTGGGGTGTTTGTTGTCCTCATATGCACTTGCCCATGAGGTCCACAAGGCCATAAAGGTGTTCCATTTCTCTTTTTGGATTTCATTCTACAGGAGAAAGTCACACCACTGACAGGAAGATCTGGATCATGGCAGTCATTGCTGTGACAATAGAAATACTGATCCTGTCCCAGATGGGATGCTTGTGGTCCTTGTTTGCAAGTGCCCATGAGGTCCACAAGGCCATAACGATGTTTCATTTCTGATTTTGGGGTTCAAAGGAGTGATCTTGAGGAGAAAGTCACGCCACTGACAGGAAGATCTGGATCATGGCCGTCATTGGTATGAAGATAGAAAAACTGAGCAAGTCCCAAGAGTTACACTTGCATACCTTTTTTTTTGCCCATGAGGGCCACAATGCCATAAAATTGTTTCGTATCTCATTTTGGATTTCAGTGGGTTTGATCTTGAGGAGAAAGTCACGCCACTGACAGGAAGATCCAGATCACGGTTGTCACGTGTTCATGATAGAATTACTGGTCCTGTCCTAAGTGGGACACTTGCGTTACCCATTGGCCTTTGCCCATGAGGTCCACAAGTCCATTTCTCATTTTGGGAGGCAGTTCCTTTTTCACACAGGGCCGGCTGGTTTTAATGACCCTTTAAAAAACGGTATTTTGTGTTTACATGGGCTGTTTTTGTCTCATATTAAATTTTGTTTAAAAATACGAGACGATTAAATGGAGGGAGCAAATAAGACAAATAATTTTGCTTGTTGAACCAACACAAACAGCAGCGTCTTCTGTTCAGTCTGTGAATCAAAACAGTTCTTCTGTTTCTGGCCTGAGGGGCCGGCCTGGCCCGGTCCCGCCTGCTGTATCATTCATGGACCCTCTCGCTGCTTCCAGGACCCAACGCTATCTTTAGAAACATCGGCGGGTAATCTTAGCGTGCCACGTAAATATTTCAGGGCCAGAAAGCCTCGGGCTTTGGCCATAGCTTTGGCACGTTTGCAGAAATAGCGTTGCCCCTCGTGCCCGGCTGAATAATAGAAGAGCCCGTTTAAAAGCATGCTCGACACGCTCAGACCCGGTTAAAACCAGTTTGGAGCTGTTGTTTTTTTGTGCTCTGGATATAAAGCATGGCGGTAAAGATACTATGGAGGAGTGTTTTCTGACTCCAGTCTCGAGGGAGCTGCTGTACAGTGCAGTTTACCCTGTTTTCCTTATCTGGCATTGGCTGATATGGCTCAGGGTTTGATCACCATAGTGAGTATTTGGGCAGGAAAAGCAGTGAACTGTGTTAAAGCTGGGTTGATCTACAGTACAGTAGGATAAAAGGATAAAGTAACTATATGACAGTATATAAAGGACAGAAGCCCAATGCAGGGGTGCTGTTAAGGTCAGTGTATTGGTCACTTGTCACTTTGAGTCAACATTTTATGATGAATGGACCAATGAGTTTCCAGGTTGGGATGTAACTGAAATAGGACTGGACCTATTGAATATTTTTTTTTCAAATATTCTACTGAATATTATCTTGAATGTTCAAATGTTTTCTCAGAAAAAAAACATTTTAGCTTAACAATCTTTTTGCATTCTTAGTATTATTAGTTAAGCTTTTGACTCTGTCAACCGCAACATCTTATTGTCCCGATTGGCTAGCAGTGGGTTGGCTGACAATGTTATAGGCTGGTTTAGAAATGATTTAAGTAACAGATGTCAGCGTGTAGTTTTTGCTGTCCAAGAAGCTTACTATCAGAACTGGGGTGCCACAGGGTTCCATTTTGGGTCCCCTGTTGTTTATGATATACATTAATGACCTCTGTCATAATGCTTTAAATGCTGATATGCATTTTTGTGCAGATGATACTATTATCTAGAACAGAAAAGGCAGAGTCTCTTTCAGATTTACAGAAGGCATTTGTGACTGTTTAGCATAATCTTAGCTCTCTAAGTCTCGTTCTTAGTGATCAAAAAACAAAATGTATGTTTTTGCCTTATTCAGTAGCTACTTTTACCTATTTTAGATTATGGTGATATTTTTATTGGTATAATTCAAAGACAACGTTGCAGTCTTTGGACTCTTATTCAGCATTAAGATTTATGACAGGCACTAGATATTAAACTCATCACTGTGGACTTTATGAAATGGTTGGTTGGCCTTCACTTTCAGTGCAAAGACAAATTCATTGGATAATTTTTGTCTATAAAGTGATTATTGGTCAGCTTCCTTCATATTTGTCTGCATTCATATCAACAAGTCTTGTTACTGTCAGTGTTACTGAGCTCTGCTAAAGCCTGAGTAGACTGATAAATCAGTGCGATCAGTTATTAATCTCAGCGTTACTGAGCTCTGCTAAAGCCTGAGTAGACTGATAAATCAATGGATGATCAGTTATTAATCTCAGCGTTACTGAGCTCTGCTAAAGCCTGAGTAGACTGATAAATCAATGTGATCAGTTATTAATCTCAGCGTTACTGAGCTCTGCTAAAGCCTGAGTAGACTGATAAATCAATGTGATCAGTTATTAATCTCAGTGTTACTGAGCTCTGCTAAAGCCAGAGTAGACTGATAAATCAATGTGATCGGTTATTAATCTCAGCGTTACTGAGCTCTGCTAAAGCCTGAGTAGACTGATAAATCAATGTGATGATCAGTTATTAATCTCAGCGTTACTGAGCTCTGCTAAAGCCTGAGTAGACTGATAAATCAATGTGATCAGTTATTAATCTCAGTGTTACTGAGCTCTGCTAAAGCCTGAGTAGACTGATAAATCAATGTGATCAGTTATTAATCTCAGCGTTACTGAGCTCTGCTAAAGCCTGAGTAGATTGATAAATCAATGTGATCAGTTATTAATCTCAGCGTTACTGAGCTCTGCTAAAGCCTGAGTAGACTGATAAATCAATGTGATGATCAGTTATTAATCTCAGTGTTACTGAGCTCTGCTAAAGCCTGAGTAGACTGATAAATCAATGTGATGATCAGTTATTAATCTCAGCGTTACTGAGCTCTGCTAAAGCCTGAGTAGACTGATAAATCAATGTGATCAGTTATTAATCTCAGTGTTACTGAGCTCTGCTAAAGCCTGAGTAGATTGATAAATCAATGTGATCAGTTATTAATCTCAGTGTTACTGAGCTCTGCTAATATTCAGTGTTAAATGTTGTTCGTGATAATAATGTTAATTCTTAAATCTAGATCTTAATTTCTTTTAAAAATGAAATTTTCAGTGTACTAAAGTGTTTTGAGGTGAACAGTTTGTTTATTTATTTTTAAATTGCACATAATGTTTTTCAGTGAATTCTTTGTTTTTATAATTTCTATCGCCACAAAAAAATGTAATTTCAGTCTGTTTTGGAGGTCCAGTTCAGCTTTGAGTTCTCGTATTTTAAACGAAATAAAATAAAAATTTAGTAACATTTTAATTATACTTTGATTTGAACTATTTTCTTATATTCTTAAACGTAAAAATATCCATTAATTTCATTTACATTCTCAGTGGCCACAGAAGGCCTGTGGGAGGGGTTAAAAAATTCCCATATATTAATTTTTGAATCAATGTGTACTTATTTATATGTAATAATTTATATGTATATTAAATTATAAAAGTTATTTAAAGGAATTATCTTTACGTTGTCTTTGACAGTTCGTAGCCATAAAATCTTTTGCTTGTTTGCTTCTTTAAAGTCCCAGCCTTGACTGCGCTCACCTGGTCTGAATCCCACTCATATCCGAGTGTGCTTGTGAAATATAAATATTACAGTTGTTGGTCCAGTAGAACATCCACTCACGACACGGTCATACATTAGTAACACTCGAGAAGCAGCGCTTTGAACTGGGCAGCACATGCGCCTGCAGTTGAGGGCAGGATTTTCTGCATGATCGGCCTGCATGGTCAAAGCTATAGCTGAGCGGTTCCACTGGACACTTCCTTTCACCAGCCTCTACATCTCTAAAGTCAAGGAAAAGTCAAGCCTTTACAAACGAAGGTGCTTTTTTAAATTCACAAACTCAGTAAAGTCATCCACAGGTCTGCGTCTGTATTTGCTCAACAGACAAAAATGCCTGGGGTCCTGTGATTGGTCAGTTTGCCCGCTCTATTCAGATCAGTCAGCATCCAGAGCGGTTCCGCCCCTCCACGTTCCGCCCCTGTCGTGCAGTCTGCAGACCCTTCTCTCCTGAGCAGCTGTAAACTCCACTGTGGCTGTGGGGTCAGGAACCCCTTGGGTGTTCCTTGGGTCCCTTATCAAACATAGAGATACATAAAACAACGCGTACAGGCTCCACCTGTTGGCCATGGAAGGCTAATACCGATGAATTTCTACTGAGGGAGGGTCTTGATTGGTTTATTTAGCTCTCGAGGCTTCTGTGTAACCCAACACATTACCATGTTACAGTAGCTTATAGTAGATGGCTGGTGCCTGAGGTTGCTGGACGCGGTCAGTACCAAACATGCATTATGACCAAAGCATGGCCCCCTAAACCTGCACCTTCTCCCATTATGTGAAGTGGAAACACAATAACGGTTTCGCGGAAGTCGTATTTTACTCGGCCCTGTTTCTCCGTCCAGAGCACTCGGCTCATTTGTCTTCTTTTGAAGCTGAATCGCTCATTAGAGAGAAAGAAAGCGGCTGACCATTCTTTGTAGTGCTAATGAAGCCAGCACTCGAAGGTCCACTGTTTTGCTAACGAGCAAGAGTGCTCATAATGGCCATAATGAGCCGCGCTTAAACATGACCTTGAGTGGGTGAGGGAAGTGAAGTGTGAAAACATGGTGCCACATCAGCACTCGTGTTTTTTATGGGTCTGGCCTGAGCTGAAGTGGACAGGTGAACCTCTGGGTCATGAAAGGATCGTTCAAAGAAATGACTGAGGAGGCAAAACACCTTAATTATGTTGTGAAATTGCCACAGAAATGATAATCAGCAGAATGAACAGGCATCAGTGCTGCTCTGCAGTGATCATCAACTGTCTGAATGTTGATTAAACGTGGAAATAAAATCCCGGAATCTCGCTAACTTTAGCATTTCAAACTCTGACTCAATGCTAGATCCCGTGAGCAGGTGTTGTTGTTTATGTACAGCAATTAATCACACTAATCCCTTTATCTCTCGCCAAGATCTGTTTACTAGCAAAAAAACTCTTAGAGGGAACAGATTGCTTGCATCGCTAGCCAGGCTTTAGCGCGTAACCTTTCAAAGCAGGTTCCACTTCATCTGAATCAGCGAGGCTGAGAGGGGCACCACTGTTCCCCTCTGAAATTGGCTAATTCCCTTCTATTCCTCTTCCACGCCAAATGACAGATGTCTGGTGGGATCTTAGCTGGAATGCTGTGGGTCAGCATCTAAGATAGCAGATTAAACCTGGACTGTGAGCTTGTCAATGGACAGTAACTGTAATGGAGTGATATAATCATGTTTTTATAAAATGAACGAATATCAAATCCCCGTTACACATGGGGTCTGTGAGAACCTCGAGGCTGAAGCTTCAGCACAAGCTAGAAAGCAGTCATTAAGTTTAGGCCAGGGGCAAGAATTTCAGTTTAGGGAGGACTTGGTTACAGGTTGAGGGGCCCAGCTGGCAAATCAGCTAGCCAGCTTTATTATAGCTAAATATGTAAATAGTGTCCCACTCATTATCAAAATCAGGACAAAACATTTCTGAGTATGATATAAAATACACAATTGCTCACCTCACATTCAACTGGCTAACGTTAGCAACTCCAGCTGACAGCGTACCACAGTGGGTAAAGGCTAAGTAAACAGAGTCCTACCTTTTACAGCTCTAGGAGATGTTTAAAGAAAACGGTTGAAGGTTGCAAAGTTCTAGTCGCTTTTCAGAGTATTGAAGTTTATCATGATCAGCTAATACTTGCTAGTTAGCTAAGTTAATGCTGTGTTTGTCTTGGATTTGTAATAAATGAGTCTTTCTATGCCTTTTTGGTGTGACTGAAGGCAGAATGCAGGCTTGTGATGATCTAAGAGGTTCTTTCAGTCATTAGGATGCAAAAAAGCATTTCCATTGCTGTCAGAGAGCTTCCTTTAACCATCAGAAATCTGAGTGGGTCTGGCTTTCAAGTGGGATGGGCTAGGCCAGGGGTAGGCAACATGCGGCTCTGTTTACTGCCCTGTAGCTCCACAGCTGAATCAGATTAGTAGGTAAAAATAAAATAATCCTCCTTTACAGTAAAATAAAGCTCTGCTGATCGTTCAACACAGTTTAACAATAAATGGTCTTAAACTCTGGAGTTAATGTAGAACTGCTGATTCACCCTTTAACCCTGAAGATCAGCGCAGACTGCTGGTCACCATAGCAACACAGACAACAGTCTCGCCTAGATAGTAGCTAACGAAACAACAAAGAGAGAGATTTAAGATGAACATCGATAATTTAGAGACGAATGGACTTATTAGTGTTTATAATCACTCCAGCTGGTTTCCTGATACGTTTAATCTGCAGTGAGAAACTGAAACACTGAAAAGCCACAAAGCTGAAGTCAGTTTCTCATTCGCCAGAGTCTTGTTCGAATTATTTTGTTCCACCTTAAATAGTGCATCAGTTACATTCTGGCGCCTCAGACACCATTTAAGGTGGAACAGGAAAATTCAAACAAGAAGCTGGCGAATGAGAAGCAACTTCAGCCTCATAAAAAGTCAAATGCTGAGAGACATTTTACAAGAAACTGTTCTACTTTTGAGGAAAAGTTTCCTGCTGGAGATGCGAGAAAAGCAGCTATAGCTGAGCTAAAGCTTAAAGCAGAGTAAAGTAAGTCTGAGTTTTTATTTATATTATATTTTTAGCCTTTACTGGAACATCAGCACAGACTGAGACAGAATTACAGCCAAGATGGTAAAGTGGACATAAAGTATTGTGGCTCCCAAGATGGTTTGATTTTTGTTGAAAGGCTCTTCTTAACATTTGGGTTGCGACCCCTGGGTTAGGCCCTCTAGACCCACTCTGGATCTACCCCCTTGGTCAGTTAAACACCTGAGATATTAAAAAGGTGAAGTTCAGAAACCGGCCAAATTTGAATATGCACACGACATCAACTTTAACATGCACAGTCAACTGTTAGCTGTTAGCAAACATTACCAACAGCTTATAAACTGTCTGATTTAGTGAGTTAACACTACTGTAGCAAAAGTTAGACAGTTAAACTGTAATATTTCAAGAAGCAGCAAAAACACTTAAGGGCATATTTATTATTCACTATGGCACATTTTGCTGAAAGGCAAGAGTTTTCATATATGAATGTTAGCTTGCTTTGCTACAGCAGTCTTAACTGATAATTGCTAGTGCTAGGTGTGTACATTAGCAATGAAGGCTCTTAAAAAGGCTACATTTGACAGTTAAGTCTGAAAACACCTGGTAAATTCTTGTGTCCGAACACTACAAACATCCATAATACAGTGTTACTAATTGAACACAGCCTATTAAAGACAGTATTAACTAAACTACAAAACATTAGCCTGCTAGCTTGAGATTATAGCTTTTATAATGGGTTGTGTGTATCACTGGTTTAGGGCTCGATTAAATCTGTCTGAAAATCAAATATAAGCACATATAAGCGTTTCATATAAATCCTATAAGCTAATTCCTTTTAGCTTCTATCAGAACTTCCACTACATTCCCTAATTTCCCTCCAGACATTCGAGGCTCTACAGGAGTTAGAACAACATTAAAACGTTATCACTACCTTTGACTCTGCGGAGTGCTAGCAAGTCACAGCTCAACTTTAATGAATCGATGGCACTGATAGCCGAGCTAGCAGGGCAGCGCTGCGCTGCTAGTGATTAGCTGGGTGATTAGCATGTGTGAGCAGCCACAGGAGAGCCAGGGCTCGTGGGAAGGCAGCAGGAAACACAGAGATATGAATAATTACAGCTACAAGGGAGCTAGCGCGAAGACGGGCCGCGGTCGAGATGAGCTCAACCTGTGACCCGCAGCAGCAGAGACGTAGCGTGTGGTGGCAGGGTGCTAATATCGCTAACTTCCCTGAGGTGCAGATTTCTCGCTTGAGCTTTTCCATTCCTAGAGAACGCGGACCTGCAAGTCCTGAAGCCCTCAACTCACAGAACAGACATTCCAGCAACAAGGTACCAAGCACACACAAAGCATACAGAGTACTTGTTTAAAGGAATATTCCAGAATTTAATACAACCCCACTGGCAAAAAAATTGGGATGCTGTGCAAAATGTAAATGAAAACAAAATGCAATGAAGAGCGAATCATTTAAACCCTATATTTCATTGAAAATAGTACAAAGACAACAAATCAAATGTTGAATCTGAGAAATTCTATTGTTTTTTGAAAAATATATGCCCATTTTGAATTTGATGCCAACAACACATTCCAAAAAAGTTGGGACGGGGGGAACAAAAGGCTGGTAAAGTTGTGTAATGCTAAAGAAAACACCTGGTGGTTAATTGACAACAAGTCTGTAACATGATTGGGTATAAAGAGCATCTTGTTATCAGTGCGCAGTTCAAAAGCCAGTATTCATGATGGTGTAGGGGGGCATTAGTGCACATGGCATGGGTGACGTGCTCATCTGTGAAGGCACCATTAATGCTGAATGATATATACATGTTTTGGCAACATACGCTGCCATCCAGACTACGTCTTTTTCAGGGAAGGCCTTGATTTTTTCAGCAAGACAATGTCAAACCACATTCTGCATGTATTACAACAGCACTGCTCTGTATTAAAAGAGTCCGGGTGTTAAACTGACCAGCCTGCAGTCCAGACCGGTCACCACTGAAAACATTTGGCACATTATGAAATGAAAAATACAACAAATGAGCCCCTGAACTGATGATCAGCTGAAATCCTGTATCAAACAAGAAAAGAAAACATTTCACTTTCTAAACTACAGCAGTGTCTCCTCAGTTCACAAACACTTACAGAGTGTTGTTAAAGAAGAGGTGATGAAACTCAGTGGTAAACAGGCCCCCGTCCCAACTTTTTTGGAACCTGTCTTTGGCATCAAATTCAAAATGGGCACATATTTTTCAAAAAGCAATAAAATTTCTAGGTTTCATCATCTGATATGTTGTCTTTGTAGTATTCTCCTTTAAAAATATGGTTTACTTGATTTGCATATCATTGCATTCTATTTGTGTTCACATTCTGCACAGCGTCCCAACATTTCTGGAAATGGGTTGTAAAAATACAAGTTAAATGAAAAGGTAAATAATTTCATGAAAAGATTGACCAGATGTACGATGTTTTCACATGCTAATCATTCAGTGCAGTGAATGGCTGGTTGGTTATTTGCAGTGCATTGCTCCAAGCATTTGAGCCCCCTTGGGCCATGGGGTCTGAGACCCCTGGCAGGCAGATGTCCCTAGTAGTTATCCATCCCTGAGTTAGGCTACATGAGTTCAAGTTAGGCTATATGAGTTCGACTTAGGCTACATGAGTTCAAGTTAGGCTATATGAGTCCATGCTAGCCCCCTGAGACCTCGATCCCACTATGTACTCTATCATTTCATCACCTCATGATGTCGGTATACCAGAAAACCATGGAGACCAGTCATCCCACTGGTCATTATACTGATCATTTGCACTGATCCCATAGAAAGGTGTGACCTGTCAATGAGCTCTAATTGAACTCACTGTTACTGAAGATGTGAAATAACACATTGATTCATTCATTAAAATGCTGGAGAGTTACAGTAGAGCAGAACATCTGCGGAGGTTCATTCACTGGAGGAAGATAACTGATATGATGATTCCTATCCTGAGAGGATGGACTAGAGTGGACGAAATCCCTGGAGTAGCCAATGACTTAATAATCATAGCCTTTATAGTTCTGTACAGGTTTCGTTTTGGAAGAAACCTTTTTGAATGTCAAGAAAAGAACCGTTTATACAGCAAAGAATCAAGTAACACACTGGTTCAATCTCAGTGGCCATGTTAATATATACTATATATATACTGTTCAGAGGTTTGGAATAACTTACCACATCCATAACTGTTCTTCAACATAACTTATTACAGTATTATAGATTGAAATGTTATATTACACTGGACACTGAACTTAAACCAATGGTTTGTTTGATCAGTGAGATCTGGTCACCTCTTTCCTACTATGGCCATCACTTTTCTACTACGAGGGATTCTGCATGTTGATTTTATTTTAGTGCTGTACAACTTTTTCCATTATTATGGAATCATCTACAGCTCTATTCATCGGGGTAAATTTACATATTTTTGGAACCTACATAACATTAGCATGATACTAGATTTACTTTATACATGTTTACACAACAGAACTGGTTTTATACTGTCTGTAAAAAGAGCCCTTTACTCAGGATCTTAAAATAATGAATCATTTTTACTCAAAATATTTATTATCTCAAAACAACAACTTATTTCTAAAAACACTGACTTAATTCTTCAAAGTTATGACTTGTTTTCTCTAAATATTGACAAAAGAATTACTGACTTGCTTAAAATGAAAATATGGAGTTATGTTTCATAATAATGACATTTTATCAAAATATTAATTTAGTCTCTTAAAATATGAACTTACTTTCTAAATATTGGCTTAGTATCTTGTTTCAAAACACTGACATATTATTTTGAAATAATTACTAATTAAAAAAAACTGACATAGTATCTCAGGATAAGGACTAATTTTCTCAAAATATTGACCTCATACCTGACAGTAATTATATATTTTCTAGAATTGTTGACATTTCATTAAATAATGACTTGTTTTCTCAATATTGATTTAATATCTAAAACTAATGTATCTTTCTTTCAAAATATTGTCTTAATATCTGAATATTGTTACTGATTTTCTGGTTAAATCTCTTGTCGTTTAATAATGACTTGTTTTCTCAACATTTAGACTAAGTAGCTCAAAATACTGATGTATATTCTTTAAATAATGACTTAGTTTCAGGAAGATTTACTTATTTCCTGAAAATATGGACTTAGCATCTCAAAATAATGACTTATTTTCTCAAAATATTACCCTACTATCTTTAAACAGAGGTTTGTTCATTGATAACTTTGTTTTGTAGTCATACTGGAGGTGCTCGCTGACAGGGAGCCTGATGTATGATCTATGGTCCTATGTGATCTGGTTACGAGTAGGAGCTGAGGAGGAGGCGTTAGGGTTAGGGTGATGAGGGAGGTGTTGGTGATTGGCATCCTGTGGTTCTTCCACAGATACACTGCAGTGGCGCAGCATGCAGCTTCTTCAGAAGAGTGAAGAGCAGCAGGTGTCCAGTGACCCTTGATCTCATTAGCTGCATCTGTCTCACCCACACAAACTCTCTCCTTCTCGGTCCCTTCATTGTGCCTCTTTATACTCTGGGTCTGTTCTTTATGACCCTCACTTTCACCTTTTTAGCCCTCCAACAACCTCTACCTCGCCACTTGTTACTTTGTCCGACTTTACTTTGTACTTTTCCTGCTCTTCCTGCCTTCCTGACTTTGTTTATATGGTCTCACATAACATTTCACCCACTCAGTTTTCTGTTCACTCTCAGTCTGTCTGTCTCTCCCGAAGCCTAATGACTTAGACTAAACTGCAGGAGTCGTCGTCAAAGGTGTTTCATTATGTGCTCAATGTCAAGTAAAGGTTGACAGAACTCCTGGAATTAGATGTGGCTAATTTGGGAGTAAAGTTAACTGGCTGTCCTGGGCCGAATTACCCAGAGCTAATTCCAGGACAGTTAACTGGCTGTCCTGGGCCGAATTACCCAGAGCTAATTCCAATAAAGTTGATCTACTAGTATAGGTATAATTAACTAGAGCTAATTTCAGTAATGTTTTCCTGCTAATATGTGAGAGAAGTGAGAGTCTACATTCATGGAAGAGCTGACTGTGTGTATATATAAATAAATAAATAAATAAATATATATATATATATATATATATATATATATATATATATATATATATATATATATATATATATATATATATAACACCGATCAGGCATGACATTATGACCACCTCCTTGTTTCTACACTCATTGTCCATTTTATCAGCTCCACTTACTATATAGGTGCACTTTGTAGTTCTACAGTTACAGACTGTAGTCCATCTGTTTCTCTGATACTTTGTTAGCCCCCTTTTACCCTGTTCTTCAGTGGTCAGGACCCCCATGGACCCTCACAGAGCAGGTACTATTTGGGTGGTGGATCATTCTCAGCACTGCAGTAACACTGACGTGGTGGTGGTGTGTTAGTGTGTGTTGTGCTGGTGTGAGTGGATCAGACACAGCAGTGCTGCTGGAGTTTTTAAACACCTCAGTGTCACTGCTGGACTGAGAATAGTCCACCAATCAAAAATATCCAGCCAACAGCGTCCTGTGGGCAGCGTCCTGTGACCACTGATGAAGGACTAGAGGATGACCAACACAAACTGTGCAGCAGCAGATGAGCTCTCGTCTCTGACTTTACATCTACAAGGTGGACCGACAAGGTAGGAGTGTCTAATATAGTGGACAGTGAGTGGACACAGTGTTTAAAAACTGAATACTGCATTCACTGTGTTCAAGCTAAGACTAATATGCAAAGCTGAGGCCGTACACCAACAGCATCTAGAAACACCGCCGACTTCTCTGGGCTAAAGCTCATCTGAAATGAACTGAGGGAAAGTGTGTGTGTGCTTTGGTTTGATGAGTCCGTTTTTCGAATTATTTTTGAAAATGGACGTTGTGAAAGAAACATCCAGATGGTTGGCAGCATGAAGTTTAAAAGCCAGCATATCTGTTAAAGCACTACCTGCAGTCTAGGCCTTTCTCCCATCAAAAACGTGGCCCATTATGAAGCACAGTATATGACAATGAAGACCTTGGCTTGATGAGCAGCTGGAGTGTTTTATCTAGCCAGAAAAATTCCACTTTCATAACAACAACAATTTATGTCCTCAGTTCCCAAACAATGTGAACGTTGTTAAAAAAAAGGTAAACAACAGAGGTAAACAAGCCCCAGTCCCAGCTTTTTTTGGAACATCTTGCAAGCATCAAATTTAAAAGATGCATATATGTATATACAAAAAAAACAATAAAGGTAATCAGTAGAAATGTTAAATGTCTTGTCTTCACACTGCTGTAGTTGAACACAGATCAAATTCGCTATGTTTTTATTCACATTTTTCCTCCTGTCCCAACTTCTTTGGAATTGTGTTTGTAAATCATTTGAACTCCTTAAAATCCCAGGCTTACATACTCAGGCTTAGGTTGAGCTATTTGTTTAACAGGCTTAATTTATTAAGTAATTTCATTACTTAACGTCCATCTTGTTGACTGTAGGTTTATCTAACCTGACTAAATTACTACCAGGAATATGAGCACACCTGAACGGTGGTAGAGATTCTGAACATTTTTGTGCCTTTTGGCTTGCTGCTGCTCCAACAGCAGGGCTTCTTGTTCCCATCACAGACCCTCATAACTTCCCGCTGCTTCAGACACAATACCACCTTAGAGTCACGCAGGTCACATCAGAAAATGATATCCAGTTGGGGGGAGATTGAAGCAATGCCTCGACTCGCAATGCCAGCCTCGTTCCAACACCCTGACCAAAGAAATGCTTCAGCCAAAAATGTTAGCACTGCGGAAACTGAGTTAAATTCAGGAGCCTGTTAGCATCATGGAAACGATCATCATACTAATTGGCACCCCTTTCATTAATCAGCCACATAAGTAACATTGTATAATGTTTTCTTCCTTGTGTTGAGATCTATGTCAGCAAGTGACTAGGACTACATGTGGTTCTGTAAATGTTCTCGTGGTGTGCTAAATGGTTCTGGAGGGGTTTCCAACCTTCTAAACAATGAAAGCAATGGAAGCAAAGCCCACAACCAGGGATGGATGACTGACTTGGCTAGTGGGACCAGTGTTCAGGGGCCTCTGACACCCAGGGGCCTAGGTGCATCTCAGAACACCAGCCCAAAAACCAGATACTGTCCACTGCAGATGCAAAAATTAGAATAGCCTTTACATGTAATGACTAAATAAAAGCCCAGATAAAACTGCTGGATCAGATCAGATCTTTTGTGGAAACATAGCTAAAAGTTCATGACTTCCTGTAGACGTTCTTGGAATGGTTCCTGAGGTGAAAATGCACCTACAGTCTTAGCATCGTGGTCCAGCTGGATGGCTTAATGACTCTGCCTATTCAGACATGCCAGTCTTTGTCGAGACGCTTGGGTATATGTTAATATTCATGTTTTGCTTGCACTGGAGCTTTAGCCTGGCCACGTAACCCAACTGAATGCATTAACCGCTATTTGCTAATCCTTAATGCCACTGGAGGGGGAATTAGGTTCACTCGAGCGAGAGAAATTTGCTCCTAGCTTTCAGGTCCATAGCACTTATCAAATGCAATGTTGTGATTGGTGCAGCTTTTTCTTTTTTTGTTCTGCTAATTTTGCAACGCTTCATTTGTGCTCCAAGATTTAACTCTTGCTGACCGTGAGTAAAGCGTTCTCATGAGGCCATCACAGTCCTGAGAGCGCCATCCAGCCAGAATGAATTATTCAAGCAACGATGCCATCTTGCCAAGTCAGGAGTTTAATCTTAATGAAATGAAATGCGAGTGTGGAAGGAGGAGGGAATGAGGGATTGGGAAAACAACAGTGGGCCTCGTTCTCCAATATCTGTCCAAGTTTGTTCTTAAAAGTGTTGTTGAGAAAGATCCTAAGAAAAAGTCTACGTCAGATTCATGACGAGAACTGTTCTCACCTTTGTGCTCTTGAGTGTGTAGATTCTGTTCTTACCTAAGAACAAATCCCAAATAGGAGAGCACTGCTGAATGTCAGTCTTCATCAAAAAGTGGGTTTTAAGAAAGAATTTCTTCTTACAAACAGCTGGTGAATGAGGCCCAGTTCTGGGTGGAGAACAAGCAGTCTAAGAAGTTTCTTATGGCCTCCAAACCACCTGGGGCCCCCACAAATAAGTAGTAGAGTGCGGTCCAAAAAAAAAAACACTAATCATTTTTTTTATTTCAAGTCAAAACAGCCATCAAGGACAAGCTTTTAGCAGAAAAAGAATTACCGAAAATTACTCAAAGCCTCAACAACTAAATGTATCACAGGAGCTTCTGTTCTTTTCAGGAGTCTTGCTTTCAGTTCTTCAAAGAAATCTGCAGGGATATTTTTTCACACCTCCAAAGTTCAGTCTTGGAAGTTGGTTGCATGTTTTGCTTTTTTACTGAAGAACAGGGTAAAAGGGGGCTAACAAAGTATCAGAGAAACAGATGGACTACAGTCTGTAACTGTAGAACTACAGAGTGCACCTATATAGTAAGTGGAGCTGATAGGATGTACAATGTGTGGAGATGCGAAGAGGTGGTTTTAATCTTATGGCTGATTGATGTATGGTTGAGGTTCAGGGATTAATGGAGTATCTACTGAGGGCAGCCAGCACCCAAGCAGGATGTCGCTAAGGACCCCCGAATGTTCAGAACAAAAACAAGGCAGAGAAATAAAAGAGGGATGGAGATGATAAGAGAACTTGGAACGTGGACAAGGAAATCAGATGAGAGACATCTGCACAAAGAAGAGAGAGAGAGGGAAGGAAAAGTGGTCAGGAAAACTGGGTCAAGCTAAAACATGAAGTAGGGGGAAAAGAAGCAAAGAGAAAATTAACGAGGGAGTTAGGAAGAAAGTGGTTAGGAAGGAGGAGCGAGCCGGTGAGGGAGCGCTAAAGAGAGAAGATGAGGCAAGTGGAGTTGGGAAGTCAAGGAAGGCTCATTAGCTACTTTAGGCTGCGGAGAAGTGGAAGCAGCAAAGTGACCCTCGTTACTGGTCAGTTTAACGAGGCTGTTCGGTAATTAATGCTCTCTGCCCCCTCTGTTCCTGATAGATGGAGAGATTCAGCCCCAGCTGAGTTAATTACACTCCCCCCATACGAATCATTAAAACGTCAGATGTTCCGAGTGGAATTTCTGATTAGAACATGAAATATGGAGATCGCATAGGACGTGTGGGATACGACTGCTGTACTGCCAGTCATGTGACCTCAAGAGTGGGCCTTTAGCATCCATCTATTCTCTTAAAAATAGAGGTGCCTAAAAGGATTCCATGGAGGAACCACTTTTGGTACCCTAAAAGACCTTTCAGTTGATGGTTCTTCAGAGAACTGTTTTGAGGAAGCCTGAAGAAACTTTTCAAGGTTTTAAAAAACCCTTAAACTGGCATAGAACCATTATGTGAAGGTTCATAAAACATTTAATAGGTTCTTCACACATTTCACATTTAAACATAGTTCTTTAGCGCGGGGGGTCCAAACGTTTTCATACCAGGACACACGAGTACAGGTAGTGTTTGTCTCGTGACCGACTAAATATTTTGTGAAGCGAGTTGAAACAAGCATTTAGACAGTTAGTTAGTCAGCAAGTCTACAATATGGAATAATTAGCTTTTTGCAGCACTGCAGTTCAATTTTGGCCCATTTTTCTTGGCAAATCTTCAGTTCCCCAAGGTCTCTCTGAGCCTGTTTACACCTTAGATTACTGGTATTTGGCAGACGCTCTAATCCAGAGCGACTAATCATTTTTACACAGGTAGGTGAAGGCAGTGTTAGGAGTCTTGCCCAAGGACTCCTATTGGTATAATGTAGGGTGTTTGCCTGGACAGGCAATTGGACCCCAGTCTACAGTGTATAAGGCAGAGGAGTTACCCACTACACTATACCAACCACCATATTATGACCTGCTACTGGCTGGCGCTGGCCCCGAGAGGCTTGGCAGGTGTGACCATGCGAGAGGCCATGTTTGGAGGCTCATGGTGGGTGTGTGTGACTTAGGCTGGGCCTACACTACATGGGGTTTTTGCCAGATTTTAACCCCGATTTTTTGTCTTAGGAACTCTGGAGTGATCGGAGACCCTCCGACATTATCAAACGTTTGATATTTACGACTCAAAGCATTCAGAAGTCGTGCAGCGTGAGACAGTTAGTATTTACTCAGCAAGTGCTTCCAACAACAGCCAGTCAGAGCTGGAAGAGCAGAGAAACAGCGGAGAGATATGCATGAACAGCGGAGAGACAGAGGAGCTGCGAGTAAAACACAGCAGATAAGAGCTGAAATCATGTTTATAATGTTGATCCAGATCTGCTCACTGTCTTACAGTTTCAGCTCAGCTGCCCGTTTGTAGTGAAATATTTCTGCAGCTCTCAGTGAATCAGCGCTTCTCTCCACAGATTAATCCTCAGTTTGAGCTTTCACTGCACATAAAAACCCAAACAGGTCCAGTGAGTTCAGCTCTGTTTGTATCCTGTGATCTGAGGAATTCTGGGAGTTTGAGTTCTTATTCGTAGCCCAAACTCATTCTGTGTGTTATTCTCTCTTTTTGTCATCTAGCCTGAGCGCCTCACGACAAAAAGTCAGTTGGTAGATGTTTTGTTGAGTCGGCTCTTTCAGGTGAACAAGTTGCGTCGAGTCGGCTCTTTCGGGTGAACAAGTTGCGCCGAGTCGGCTCTTTCGGGTGCACGAGTTGCGCCGAGTCGGCTCTTTCGGGTGCACGAGTTGCGCCGAGTCGGCTCTTTCGGGTGAACGAGTTGCGCCGAGTCGGCTCTTTTGGGTGAACGAGTTGCGCCGAGTCGGCTCTTTTGGGTGAACGAGTTGCGTCGAGTCGGCTCTTTCGGGTGCACGAGTTGCGCCGAGTCGGCTCTTTCGGGTGAACGAGTTGCGTCGAGTCGGCTCTTTCGGGTGAACGAGTTGCGCGAGTCAATTCTTTTAGGTGAACGAGTTGCGTTGAGTCGGCACTTTTAGGTGAACTTTGGACTCATCCATTTAAGGAGTTCATTGTCTGTTTGCTCTAAAGTGTCTAATTTGGCTAATTAGCTACTTTGATTGCTGGTCAGGTTAACCGTTCATGTGTATGACCTCGTCTACATGTGGATTTTGATTGGCTCTTGTCAAATACACCAATAAAACAGCATTGCTACAGAATCATGGGTAGAATCAATCAAAGCTATTACTTATCACTGTTGAGTGTGAACATGAGAGTAAAAACACTTGTTCAGGAAGGGATTAAGAATATTTTCACTTAACATCATAAACAGATCACCATTTTCCATCTATGTTCGTTAAATTACGAGACGAGTGCAGCGCAATCATGTTATCTTCATTATCACACGATAATTTTTCGTATGATAACGAAAATGAAATAAATGATTGATAACTGATTCGATAACATTTGCCCGTGATTCCTGCTTTTCGTTCAACATCCCCCTAAATTAAATGTCTGCTGTCAGATAAGGACAAAAATTCAAAATCCTTTGTTTTTTGCCCCCTAAGTTGGCACCCAAGACCATAACTCTTACTATTAAATGCTTTACCTCTTTAGTATGTGATTAGATTTTCAGTGATGGTACAGTCAGTGCAGTAAAGCACCGTGGAGCTTGGCTGGCTCTGTGTAGAGGAAGTACAGGAGGTGAGGTGATGGAGTGTGTGTTCACCTCAGGGCTCTCTTCCCACCTGATTTCCATGCTAATGTAATAGGATTGGTCGACATTACGAACAGCGGTAGTTCAATAAGATGCTGCCATGGCCTGGAGAGAGAGAGAGAGAGAGAGAGAGAGAGAGAGAGAGAGAACAGATCTACACTGAACAAACTGAACTTTCTTACTGCTTTTTAGCAAAAGGAAAGATTTAAACGGAACAGAATCGTCAGTCAGGCTGTTGGAACGTAATTACAGCTTATTAACAGGCCATGTGTGAGTTTTTATTGATTATCTGATTGATGGATCGATTGATTCAAAGATTTCAGCTCTTTCACTCATGTATCTGTGCACTATGATGAGTCAGGTTATCAGAGCTGCTGGTAGGAAGGCCCTCCTAGGCCCTCTGATAATTTCCTGGATGAGCTCCTTGCCTCATTTGCCTTTGCAGAACCTGTTACGACATTAACACACGGTGAATTTTTCATAGCCATTCTCTTTATTTTCCTCTAACTCAAATAACATAATTCAAGCTGTGAATATGATACAAGCTACACGATTGCTGTTGATTGAGTTTGTAGATTCTCAAAAGTGCTTCTCAGCGTTTTTGACAAGTAAAGGGACAGGAATATTAATCAAAGCCCACTAAAATCTCCACAGTACACAGTAAATACTATGAATTATTTATCAGCTACTATGAATTATTCAGCACCTATGAATTATTCAGCACCTATGAATTATTCAGTAACTACCATTAATTCTTCAATATCTACTATGAATTATTAATTAACTACAAAGATTGACTCAGTTACTACTATGAATAACTCAGCGACTACTACAAATTATAGTAACTACGATACTTTTCAGTAACTAATATTTATTGTTAGTAGCTACTATGAATTCTACACTAACTACTATTACTTTACTACTTACTTAATTACTCAGTAAATACCATGAATTATTTTTAACCACTATAGATTTTTCAGTAACTACTAAGAATTATTCAGTAACTAATATTATTCAGTAACTACAATTAATCAGTCGGCATTTACTATAATGTGTTCAGGAACTGCTATAAATGATTCAGTAAGTACTATGAATTATGCTTTAACCACTATATTTTTAACCATTAAAAATTATTCTGTAATAACTATTTTATTCAGTAACCATCAAGATTTTTCAATAACTAATATAAATTATTCAGTAACTACTTTGAATTATTTATTAACTACTATGAATAATTCAGCATCTACTATGAATAATTCAGTACCTACTATGAACTATTAATTAACTACTATGAATGATGTACTATCTACTATAAATTATTAATTAACTACAAAGATTGTTACAGTAACTATTATGAATTACTCAACAACTACTGCAAACTATAGTAATGATATTTTTCAGTAACTACTATTAATTGTTAGTAGCTACTATGAATTCTACAGTAACTACTACTTATTTTTCTTTAACTACTATGAATTTTTCAGTAAATACCATGAATTATTTTTTAACCACTGCAGATTTTCCAGTAACTACTAGATTTTTTTTCAGTAACTAATATTATTCAGTAACTACAATTAATCAGTCGGCATTTACTATGATGTGTTCAGGAACTGCTATAAATGATTCAATAACTACTATGAATTATTCTTTAACCACTATATTTTAACAAAAATTAAAAAAATATTCTGTAATAATTTATTCAGTAACCATCATGATTTTTCAATAACTATTATAAAATATTCAGTAACTACTATGTAACAGTAACTACTGGGGCAATACTTTCATGGTATGAATTACTTCAGTACTAATGTGTATAAAAATGTCGTTCGGTACCGAATTCCCTTACCTCAGTAGTCAGTCTCAGCATCCATGAAGCAATAATCCAGTGACTCGCTGTGATACTCTGCCTCGTCTCTCTGGATACATTTGACGTTACCACAGCAGAGGCCATGAAGACAGCGTGAAAATGGTTCTCACTTGTCTGACGAACTGAACTCCTGGACACTCTGACCAGCACCAAAGACACAAAGAGGACAGCTGAACGTGTAGAATGCCAACACCTCAGTTTAGACCCTCTGTAACGTGATTTCTTATTCCAGGCAAACAGAGAGAGACCCCCACATTATGAACACACACACTTTCCAATCCACGAAAGCTTCCCACACACCAGTCCCGAGGGTCAAGGTGACAGCGAGTAAGACTCTGTTCTCATCTTCCTCTCTGTCTTTCATCCCCCTCTCTCTCTCTTTCTCTGTGTGGATAAAGAGGAGGATCTCCGGCTGTGAATTGATGGTATGTCACCTTTAAATCTAAGTTTGTCTCATTCGGGACGTTGGAAGCAGTTTTCCAGGCCAGGATTAAAGGGATACTCAATATTTTTAATTTTTTCCAACCTCAGTTTAACAGCATCAAACCCCTCGACTTGAAACCCACTTCTAATAGAAGCCAAAGAGCAGCTGCTGAATTTTGTGAAGACACTTCACAAAAGAAAATTCAATTAAAGCTGCACTATGTAAGGTTTGGGGATTTGGAGCCCTCTCTGGTGGAAATGTGTAATTGCACACAAAGTGTGAAAGAGTACTTTGCAACATTGTGCATCAGGCCCCTTCCTCAACAGATGAATCTGATGATTGCGAGAGCATTGAAAGAATATTCAAACAGAATTCAGTCTGAACTTGGTGACAGACGCATTTCTTTAGAGGATGTGGGTGAATTATCTCCTATTGTCATCATATCTTCATCTGTATGATGTTGAATTTGCATTTGAGGCCTAAACATTGAGCCGGACCTTCTTTTTGAGCCTGTGCGTGCATTGATAATACGTAAAAGACGTACGACGTGGTCCAAAAAATCCTGCAAAATCTAACCTGATGCCTCTGATTCGCATTCAGAGATGGACCTAGATTTCCACAGGTAATACGTTGTGGTAATGCTGGCCACCTAATTTGCCAGATAAAAAGAAAAGTCAGCTATTTGTGTTTAAAAATGAGTATAAACAACTCAACATACATTTGTTGCATGTATCAGCTGTTTACTTGACAAAAACTGCATAAAAAAGCCCGATTGAGCATGGATACCAGCAATCCTTAGGGAAAGTGGAACTAACCGGAACTACTTCTTACCGTGCTGCCACTGAGTTTAAAAGCTGGATATTAGAAAGCTTTGCTAGGACACTCTCACAGCCTCATCTGAACACCTGATTTGTCAGTGTTTAATGATTATTAGGTTCAAATTTGCATTACATTGTCATGTATTTCAAATATTTATTGAAGCAGCTGCCCATTGACTTCTATTGTAAGTGAGTTTTGAGTTGATAGGGACTTCTCTGTTTTTAGGAAAGTGATAACATAATTCGGTCAAGTGCAGAGAGGAAAACCCACGAGAAAGGGTCTTAAATGGATTAATGAGGTGATGGAGTGTGAATGGAGTGATTCTGTACAATGGGGTTGAGGTGGCTCAGAGACAGGCTCGAATTACCGATGTTCTGAATGGCGGTCCGAGGAATTACTGCTGCGCCACTGTTCCGTTTGGCCTGCATGTCTGCCAAGGTGGGTTCTGCTGTGGTCCTCACTGAGCTCCACCTGGTGAAAATCCATGTCTGCAGTGAAATGAAAGAGCAGCGGTGAATTTTCATTCGTTCAGCGTAAAGTGTGAAGACTCTGAGCGGCGTGAGTGACCAGCATCAGCCTTTAACACAGTGAAACCACACAGGGTCTCACACCTTATCACTTTAATATGTCAGAGCTGCTGTCTTGTCGCGAGATCACAAACAGGCTCCTGAGTAGAACGTCAAAGTTTAAGTCAAGTTTATTCAAATAGCGCTTTTTACAACAGGTGTTGTCGCAAAGCAGGTTTACAGAAAAGTCCGGGTCCGAGCCCCCATGAGCGTCGTTATTGGCGACAGTGGCAGGAAAACTCCCTAAGAGCAAGAGGAAGAAACCTTGAGAGGAACCAAGACTCCAAAGGGGAACCCGTCCTCCTCTGGTCGACTCCAGGTAGCAAAGAGCAACAGCAGAAAATGAGATTTGACAATTAATATTAGATACGGAAAGAAAGGAAAAGCAGGACTAGTAAAGTCTATGATGAAAAAAATGCAGCAGCATCATCAGGAGGGTTAGTTCATGCAGGTGAGGTTTGCACAACATTGTACAGGAGGAAGCTCCATGGTGGTCAGACTGGTCCGGGAACTACAACCAACCAAACCAAACTGAGACCACCTCCAGAGTTTGGTTCAGTTTTGGGGCCGTTTAGAGGGTCTGAGTTCGTTTGTCGTTCACATATGCCCAGAAAACCATGACCCCAAGTGTGAAAACGGCCTTAGATTTGTTTACAGAGTAAACAGATGTGCGGATGATATAATCTTTGTATATATGTGAGAGAGAGTGTCTCTCACACCTCTCCCACGTTTCACACCTGGAAGTCCTGACCAGGGCTCTTGCTTTTGCTGCAGTGTGTACATTCGGTCTGGTTAGTTCTGGTTTCACATTGCAACGTAATGAGCGCAGTAAAGAACTCTATATGACACGACTACGTCCTGTCGTCATCACCTACGTGGGCCGCATCTCCCTGTACTGGACACTTAATGGTTTGTAGAGGAGCGTCTGAGTGGGCGTGTGGTCAGTTCAGGGGGGTGACCTTTTCCACTTGAACATTCTCTCTCTCTCTCGTCCTTTCAGAGAAAAAGGTAGAGGTTTCGTCATTTTTGTGTTTTTCAGGTTTACTTTTGTCTTTTCTTTGGACCAAACTACAGCTCTCCTCTCCTCCTCTCCCAATGTGCGGTCATTTTTACTTCTTTTTTCTTCTTCTGTTGTTTAATTGCTATTGGGTGACGATATTCTGCCTCAGCTTCTTATAATCGGTCCCAAAGTCCGAACCACCCCAAAAAAAAGTGTTTGCACATGGCAAACGACCCGAACCATGGCTCAGTTTGATCCAAGACCATCTCTTTTATTCGGACGAAATTTTGGTCCTTTGGTCTGAGGCACGTTTCACGCTGCTATTTTGGTTCTGACCACACTGATAAGTCCGAACAAGGTGGGTGTGAAAGCACCCTTAGTTAGCATTGCTACATCCGTCAAACTCTCTGGTGGCATCAGAAACGCTTGTACTAACAGATCAAGAAGTTCAGTAGCTGAAGAGTCTGATATGTTTCCTCACTCAATGTGTTCAACCTGTTTACTTTGACAGGAAGGGGTTGTTTAAATGTAGTTATGTTATAACTGAGGTTTGGGGGGAGGAGCATGACTGAAACCCCTCCTTCTTCCAATCTAATGCCCTATAAATTCACATCCTCACCTTCCATTTCCGTGACGAAGGGCTTGCAATCCCCACTGCCACCCCGTCTCCTCCCTGTTCCTCAGTCCTACATCAGTCCAGCTACAACTATGAGGGGGTCCAGTCTTTTAGCAACAGGCAGAAGCTGCCCAGAACTCCAGCCCAAGTTCTCAGAGTGCCCCCCCCAAATCAGTCTTCCCTGACACTACCACCGCCATGTTTTAAAGGCATGGTCTGAACTCACAAACTGACATTTAGGATGAACAACGTTGTGTGTTGAGCTGTTTCCAGGTGTCACAACGAGGTACAAATTACATTACCTAAATGTAGCTGCCAGGTTCGCTGTATGTTAAAAGATGCTGCTTCTCACCAACATTTATCTTTTCAGACTCTGTCATGGTTCTCCCCTGAGGAGACGTCAGAAAGGCAGGGGTTCTGCTGCAGCTCAGAGAACCTTTCCTCTGTCTCGTTGTTCCACCTGACAGCTGCAGCAGCAGCATCGCTGTTCCTCCTCGCCGTGTTTACAGATGTGCTCCAGACAGATCTCTGTCAGCCTGTTGGTTAACGCTTCGTAGGAGATGACAGACCATGAGACTCGGGGTGCCGTGGGGCCCCCAGGCGCCACATCGCTGTTCTTTGATTACGTCACACTATAAGACCTGTTTATCGCGCCCGACGCTGGAAATTTGTTGGCTGAGAGAAAATCGTGTCCAAATCAGGCTGAATTTGTGTCGTCTGACCCAGTACAGGTCCAGGCCTAAGTGTTATTGGCTACAGTAACACAATCAATAATCAATAGAAAGTCCTCACAAGGAATGTAACACAAGATTGTGTGTGTCTCTCTCTCTCTCTGAATGTCTCTCTCTCTGCTGCATATGTTCTTAGCGTGCCACAGTCAATCACTCTGACAAACCACACACACACACACACCCACTCACACACAAACACACACACACAGACACACACACTCACACACACCCACTCACACA